>NW_026652285.1:34324338-34410486 GCF_009828535.3 Hylobates moloch | reverse complement strand
CAAGTGATTCTCCTGCCTCAGCCTTCAGAGTAGCTGAGACAACAGGTGCACACCACCATGCCTGGCTAATTTTTGTATTTTTAGTAGAGATGGGGTTTCGCCATATTGGCCAGCCAGACTGGTCTCGAACTCCTGACTTCAAGTGATCCACCCACCTTGGCCTCCCAAAGTACTGGGATTATAGGCGTGAGCCACTGTGCCGGGCCACCCAGCCTATTTTAAATATATATGCTTCATTCTGTGGATACATCTTCCACCATAAAACACCAACAGGATTTCGGGGAAGAGTACACTGAAGTTTACCTGAGAAAAGTGAGAGGGCCAGAAAAACTGTAATAATTCTCTTTGGAGGGGGAAGCCCTACTAGATGATGAACTATATTTTGATGCTGCAATAGGTTAAAACAGGTTAGTACTAGAGAAGAAATACTAGGCTCTTTGTGGAAAAGAATGGAGTGCAGAAATAACCGCAAATGCCCGTGGGTATCTAGGTTATACTGCGAATGATGGAAACAAAGTTCAGTCATCAGTGATGTTGGCAGTCTCTTATCTTTGCCTCACTTCTTATACTGATATTCCAGAGAGATTACAGTATATGTGATAATTCACCATAAAAATCATGGAAGGGCCTATAATCTGAGCACTTTGGGAGGCCAAGGCAAGCAGGTCACTTGAGGCCAGGAGTTTGAGACCAGCCTGGCCAATGTGGCAAAACCTTGTCTTTACTAAAAATACAAAAATTAGCAGGGCATGACGGCACACACCTATCGTCCCAGTTACTTCGGAGGCTGAGGCAGGAGAATCACTTCAACCAGGAAGGCAGAGGTGGCAGTGAGCCAAGATCATGCGACCGCACTCTATCCTAGATGATAGAGTGAGACTGTCTCAAAAAAAAAAAAAAAAAAAAGCTGTGGAAGGAAGCCTGGATTACTTGTTTATAATTTTGAAGTAATGAAGACCTTCTTAGGAAAACATGAAATCTAGAAGTTGAGATATGTTTAATATTCAAATTAAGAACTTCAGTGTATAAAAATGATACAGACATGGAAAGATTATTTGCCACAATTTGACTAAAATAGATTCACTTTCTTCATATCCAAAAGATATTTTACAAATCAATAAGACAACCAAAGTGCCAGCAGAAAAATGGGCAACATATGTGAAAACGTATAGTAAAGAAGTGGTCAATAGAAACGAAAGATGCGGAATCGCACTCACAAATTTTCAATGGCAGGCAAGGTGGCTCACTCCTTGTAATCCCAGCACTTTGGGATCCCTTGAGGCTAGGGGTTGGAGACCAGCCTGGCTAACATAACAAGACCCCTTCTCTACAAAAAAAGAAGTAAAAAACAAAACAAAACAAAAGCCGAATGTGGTGGTGTATGCCTGTAGTTCCAGCTACTCAGGAGGCTGAGGCAGGAGGGTCATTTGAACCTAGGAGTTCGAGGTTACAGTAAACCATGATTGTGCCACTGCATTGTAGCCTGGGCAATAGAATGAGACCTTGTCTCAAAAAAGAAGTTTTTAATGGCGAAACAATTCACATGGTATAGGTACAAGGTTGCCCATTGCTGCATTGTTTAAAGGTGAAATAGAAAAAAACAATACCCAAAGGAATAGTTCTACTATAAGGATACATGCACAGCCATGTTCACTGCAGCACTATTCACAGTAGCAAAGACATGGAATCAACCTAAATACCCATCAGTAGTACATGGGATAAAGAAGACGTGGTACATATACACCATGGAATACTATGGAGGCATAAAAAGAACAAGATCGTGCCCTTTGCTGGAACATGGATGGAGCTAGAAGCCATTATTCTTAGCATACTAACTCAGGAACAGAAAACCAAGTACCACATGTTCTCACTTATAAGTGGAAGCTAAGTGATGTGAACTCATGGACACATAGAGGGGAACAACACACACTGGGGCCTATAGGAGGGTGGAGGGTGGGAGGAGGGAGAGGATCAGGAAAAATAACTAATGGGTACTAGGCTTAATACCTGGGTGGCAAAATAATCTGTACAGCATACCCCATGGCACAAGTTTACATAACAAACCTGCACACGTACCTCTGAACTTAAAATACAATTTTTTTTAAAAGGCCAGGCCAGTGGCTCATGCCTGTAATCCTTGCACTTTGGGAGGCCAAGGCAGACGGATCGCTTGAGCCCAGGAGTTCAAGACCAGCCTGGCCAACATGTTGATGGCCCGTCTCTACTAAAAATACAAAAATTAGCCAGGCATGATGGTGGGCACCTGTAATCCCAGCTACTCGGGAGGCTGAGGCAGGGGAATCACTTGAACCCAGGAGGTGGAGGTTGCAGTGAGCCAAGATCGCACCACTGCATTCCAGCCTGGGCAACAAAGCAAGACTCTGCCTCAAAAAAAAAAAAAAAAAATGGTGGGTGGGGGCAGGTTTAATTAGACCTTTCCTCTAGACATTCTCTGGAAGGTCTTGGAATTAAAAACGTGTATCTTTTGTATACCCACTCACACACTTGGCAAGCTGAATTGTCCACAGGCTTTTCCAGACCTTACTAATACAAAACAAAACCATAAAAAAAAAAAAACAGCCACCATAAATAGGAGGTAGAATAAATTGTATACAGTGCAGTCATTTCATAGAGTACTGTGCAACCATTCTAAACACTGAGGTATCTCTGTGCTGATTGTAGATTCCAAAACGCATTGTTCCATACCTCACTTTTTTCACTTAGTAGTGTGTGTGTGTTTCTTTTTAAAATGATGAGTAGGTTGAAGAGGGCAGGGAATAGGGGTTGGTGAGCGTGAACAGTCAGGCTGATTGCTGCAGGGTCCCTTGCATTAGTTCAGGTGAGAAGAGACCCGAGTAGGCCAGTGAGCCTGGAGGAGAGGCTCTCTGTGTGTTTAATTGATTTCTAGCTTTTTTTCTCTATTCATGTAGGTAATACACGTTTCTTTTGTGAATTTTTATTTAAATGATTTTTTGTTGTTGTTACTGGATCTATAAACAGCCCAACTCCAAGGAATCTGGCATCTCTCAATGGAGCATACAGGTGACTTCATAATCTAACCTCATTAGTAACCGCCAAAATTGGAAGTAATTTCTCTCCGTTTAAAAGGCAGTGAAACAAATTTTCAGAGCAGGTTTCTTCACCTGAACAAAATATTTTGGACTCTACTTAGAGGTGGTATGGCTCTCCTCATCAGGGAGGGACAGTGAAAGGTTTCAGCTCTGACACTGCCCACCTCTTTGGATACAACCAAGTGACTTTCTTTGAGTGGGGAGAAGTTTCGTGACTCCTTGTATTACCTTCCTTAGGGTAGACTTTGGGCCTGCAGTGACATTAGTCCTAACTTGCTCTTAGTTAAGAAGAGTTCATCTTTTCTAATAGGAACATGACAGCAAAGCAGCTCAAACTCCAAAGAGGCGTTAGGCCATAGATTGTACAGATGTCTACATTTTCTTAATAATAGTCTATATTCTTAGAAAAGGACATACAGATCTTAGTGTAACATACTTAAGTAAAATAGTTTCTTTCATTTGCTTCACAAGAGAAAGCAAAATAATTTGGCTGGGCACAGTGGCTTGCACCTGTAATCCCAGCACCTTGAGAGGCTGAGGCGGTTGGATCACTTCAGCTCAGAAGCTCAAGACCAGCCTGGGCAACATGGTGAAACCTCATCTCTACAAAAAAAAAAAATACAAAAATCGGGCCAGGTGCTGTGGCCCACACCTGTAATCCTAGCACTTTGGGAGGCCGAGGCAGGCGGATCACCTGAGGTCAGGAGTTCAAGACCAGCCTGGCCAACACAGCAAAAATCTGTCTCTACTAAAAATACAAAAACTAGTTCGGCATGGTGGTGCGCACCTGTAATCCCAGCTTCTTGGGAGGCTGAGGCAGTAAAATCGCTTGAACCCAGGAGGCAGAGGTTGCAGTGAGCTGAGATCTGTGCAGCCTGGGCAACAGAGTGAGACTCCATCGCAAAGAAAAAAAAATTAACCAGGTGTGGTGGCACTTGCCTGTAGTCCCAGGTACTCAGAGGACTGAGGTGGGAGGATTGCTTGACCCCAGGAGGTTGAGGCTACAGGTGAGCCAAAATTGCACCACTGCATTCCAGCCTGGGCAACAGTGAGACACTGTCTCAAAAAAAAAGAAAAAATATATATATATATAATGTAGTATTGTATATATTGTGTACATATATATAATGTAGTATTGTTCAGAGGGTCTTGGGACTTTCCTGAGGGTCCTAACCTGCTTCTCTGTCATCAGCTACCTATCCTTCTCCACCTACATTGTGCCTCTGCGGGGCATACACAAGTAACCTCCAAGAACGCGATGCCACTGCTCCGTTAGCCCAACACCTATGCCTTAGCCTGTGCTGCTCCATTGGCTAAAATGTGCTTCACCCTTTTGTGCATAGTGACCGTTATTCAGCTTTCAGGGCCGAGCCCACGGGTCATGTCCTGCCTGTCATTCTCTCCAGACAGCTGATTAATGACCTCCTGCTGTACGGGGCCTTGATACCTTCCATGACTTCATTTATCTCCCTGTTGTCTAATTATTTGCATGTCTTACCTCCCCTGACATAGGTATCTGACATACATATGCTGTTTAATTTTTACTTTGCATCTAAATACCATTAAAAATTCAAAATTAATCCTACACTGAACCTTAAACACTTCTTTATTTGTAATAACTATATGTGTCATCCTGTGGATGCATCTTCACTTACACGTTGTGTCCTTCACTGTTGAGCATTTGTATTCATTATTTGCTGTTAAACGCCTGGCTGTGACTATCTTATGGCTGAATCTTTGTGGACATGTTGTGTGAATTATTTTCTTAATCTGTAGTCTTAGAAGGAAAATTATGGTTGTGTGTGTGTTCCATATTCATTACACATCGGTGGCTCCGGCAGATATACGCCCCTTAGGAACTAATGCCTTCTGATTCTTTCTGTGCCTCAGCTCTACGCTTTCTACTTTGAGAGTGATCATGGTTCTCTTTAACATCTTTTGTCCTGAGTGTTGAGCAGTTCACCACAGTATGTGTGTAGTATGAGGAGGGAAAAAAAAACATAAGGAACTTGGCAATTTTTTGTTCCAAGTGAAAGATCTAGCCGGTTTTTTGTTTTTATTATTTCCCATTGAAACCCTTAAATATGGTTTGGATTGCTTCCACCTCTTGGCTGTTGTGAATAGTACTTCCGTGAACGTGGGTGTACAAGGTCTTTGAGCCTGCGCTTTCAATTATTTTGGTTATATCCTCAGAAGTAGGATTGTTGGATCGTATGTTCTTTTTATTTTTTGGCAGGGTGTTACTCTGTCACCCAGGCTGGAACGCAGTGACATGAACACAGCTCACTGCAGCCTGAACTTCCTGGGCTCAAAAGGTCCTTCTGCCTCCACCTTCCCAGTAGCTGGTGCACGCCATCATGCACAACAAATTTATTTTGATTTTTGTAGAGGCAGAGTCTCACCATGTTGCCCAGGCTGGGCACAAATTTGTGGCCTCATGCAGTCCTCCCACCTTGGTCTTCCAAAGTGCTGGGATGACAGGTGTGAGCCATTGCGCCTGACTATTTTTAATTTTTAAATTATTGTTATTATTTTTAGAAACAAGAGTCTTGCTCTGTTGCCCAGGCTGGAGTGCAGTGGTGCAATCATGGCTCACTGCAGCCTTGACCTCCCTGGCTCAACTGATCCTCCCACCTCAGCATCCCACAGAGCTGGGGCTACAGGCATGTGCTACCATGCCCAGCTAATTTTTAACTTTTTTGTAGGCATGGGATCTCTATGTTGCCCACACTGGTCTCAAACTCCTGATTCAAGCAATCCTCCTGCCCCAGCCTCCCAAAGTGCTGGGATTACAGGCATAAGCCACCATGCCTGGCCAGTCTGTTACTGTTAAGGAATTAAAATCCAATTAAAAAATATTTAGCCTCATAAACACACACACATACACATATGTGTGTATATATTTCTATATATTTCTAATATATATAGAAGCTTCTGTATATTTCTAATATATATAGAAGCTTCTGTATATTTCTATTATATCTAAGATATAATACAGTTATCATGTTATCCCCCAAATAAAGGTGATTTCCAAGACCAGAACTGGGAGGTAGGAATTGTTCTCTATGACCCAACTATTTGGATCTAGATTTTTTCAGGGAGGAGGAATCAGATTTAGATGACTGGCAAGGAAAGATCATGCATTTTACAGAAGGAGGTATATTATAGGGGTGGAACTTTGGCTTAGTTCCAGTCATCTTCAGCAGTATCTAGTATAGCTACCTCTTATCCCAGGGCAGCCTCACAAAGTCATTGCCCTCTGTGATATGGTAGCAGGGATATGAGCCCTGGAATCAGTCAGACTTCATTTCAGAATGCTGACCTCACCAGTTACTAGCTGTGCCTTGAACAGAACAAAAGAGTATACTGGTTTTATTCATTTGTAAAACTGGAAAAATAATTATGGAGTTGTTTTGAGAATTCATACATGAAAATAGAGTGCATGGTACATACCTGTAGGCCTTCCTTGCCCCCATCGTCCCACACCTCCACCTTCCAAGGTGCATGTTCAGTGTCCCTTACCTGTGTTCCCACAATGGTTGGTTATCATAGAAGCTGTCACATTGGTGTAATTGTTCGCCTTGGCACATTCTATTAGTTTGTGAGTTCCTTATCTTTGAATCTCTGGCAACTTATCAGAGGACCTAGTTCATAGTAGGTACCAAAGAAGTGTAAATATTAATAGAATGAATGCATGTCTTGCTATTTTATTTCTCATGGGAAGAATGTGGACCTATTTCAGCAGGACAATAGATAGATACCCTTATATAGTGTAGTCAGTAATTACGAACTAGTCTAGTGGCTCTGAAAGTTTTTGGTGTTAGGACTCCTTTACACTCTTAAAAATTGTGGGCCCCAAACAGCCTTTGTTTATGTGGACTGATATTCAGGGTCTTTAGGAATTTAAGATTAAAATATGAATTTTAAGGTAGTGATAAACACATTACATGTTAACACATTTTCATGAAAAATAACGTTCATGTCTCCCATTTTTTTCTAATGATTTTACAGTCATTAGAAAATATTTTACAGTTTTCTAAGCCTCTTGCATGTCTGACTTAAAAGACAGATGGAGTTTCCTGTTTACTGCATTCAGTCTGTTGTGATAAGTCATTTTGATTAAAGTGTATGCAAAAAATCAAGCCTCATCACATAGATATGTAGTTTGAAACAGGAAAACCTCCTGGACTCCCAAAAGGATCTCAGGGACTTCCAGGGGTCTTCTGAAAACGCTTTAAGAATCACTGATCTAGTCTGAAAAGGAAAGTGTGGTGTCCAGATATTAGAGGATGGATTAGGGAGAAAGCCCATGTGTTTAGCCCTCTATAAAACGGGTTTACCCGTTGTCATTTATTATTTCTAGGTTAAAAAAAGTCCTTCATGAAAAAGAAAGATCTTAAGCAACATGATGGATTCAGAAGCTCATGAAAAGAGGCCACCAATACTAACCTCTTCAAAACAAGATATATCACCTCATATTACAAATGTTGGTGAGATGAAGCATTACTTGTGTGGCTGCTGTGCAGCCTTCAACAACGTCGCAATCACATTTCCCATTCAGAAGGTCCTCTTTCGACAACAGCTGTATGGCATCAAAACCCGGGATGCAATACTTCAGTTGAGAAGGGATGGATTTCGAAATTTGTATCGTGGAATCCTTCCCCCATTGATGCAGAAGACAACTACGCTTGCACTTATGTTTGGTCTGTATGAGGATTTATCCTGCCTTCTCCACAAGCATGTCAGTGCTCCAGAGTTTGCAACCAGTGGCGTGGCGGCAGTGCTTGCAGGGACAACAGAAGCAATTTTCACTCCACTGGAAAGAGTTCAGACATTGCTTCAAGACCACAAGCATCATGACAAATTTACCAACACTTACCAGGCTTTCAAGGCACTGAAATGTCATGGAATTGGAGAGTATTATCGAGGCTTGGTGCCCATTCTTTTCCGGAATGGACTCAGCAATGTCTTGTTTTTCGGCCTTCGAGGTCCCATTAAGGAGCATCTGCCTACAGCAACGACTCACAGTGCTCATCTGGTCAATGATTTTATCTGTGGAGGTCTGTTGGGTGCCATGTTGGGATTCTTGTTTTTTCCAATTAATGTTGTAAAAACTCGCATACAGTCTCAGATTGGTGGGGAATTTCAGTCTTTCCCCAAGGTTTTCCAAAAAATCTGGCTGGAACGGGACAGAAAACTGATAAATCTTTTCAGAGGTGCCCATCTGAATTACCATCGGTCCCTTATCTCTTGGGGCATAATCAATGCAACTTATGAGTTCTTGTTAAAGGTTATATGAAAAAACCATCAGTTAAGTGCCATTTATCAACTGAATAACCCTTCTAAGAAGAATGCAGTTCGGCCTCTTTCTTAATTGGCCAAATACAAGTTGGTGTCATAACTCCAGACCACAGTGAGTTATGGGCAAAGCTTTTTTCCTTAAGCATCAACAAAATAGAATAAAAGGTTCCAATAGGAAAATACAAGGTTTTTGTTTTGTTTTGTTTTCTGTTTTTTTTTTTTTTTTTTTATCATTACCTAAGAGCTTTAGGCTAATTGCCTGGTAAATAGCTGTCCATCTGATGGCCTTTGACAGGGAACCTAATCCCCAAGATAGGATTCTTTTTCTCAAACCAGTCTTGAAATCTCCTGCATTGAAACATAAGTGGCTGTGACCGGCCAGAGAGAAGGTCCTCAGGGGCCAGGGGTTCCTCAGGCTTCCTTTGTTACTCCATTGCTTGCTTCTCTGCCCTCAGGAGCAGCTGCAGAGGACAGTCTTCATTAAGCTCAAGCATATGACAAAGGGGCAGAACAGAGAAGAAAAACAGCTTATTAGGTATAGGCTTTTCATGATAAATTGCTTGTATTAGTTTTGAAACTAAGCACCTATTGGATAGTCATTATACTATTTCTATTTAGATATGGTAGATCAAGGAGCTGTGAAAGTTCCTGTTTTGCTTTCTAGGTTTGAAAGTTTTCTGTTTGATTCTGACTGTGACCTTCAACCCTTCCAAAATGTCCTTATGTTATAATTTCACTTATTTCATTGCCAAAAGATGAAGGGACTTAAATCTTGTTATAGTTGTTCCATCTTGTTAACAAGTTTTTATTTTGTATGTGGATCAAATTCTGGTTAGCTTGGTTTCTTTGAATTACTGGTGCCATCTCAGCAAAGGTCTGTGGTTATTTTTCCCCTTGAGTGGGAGTTGGTCATATTCAAGCATCTTGTTCTCTTAAAACTCTCCTTTTAAAAAATAAACACTTCCATAACATTTTGTTTTGGAAGTCTGTTAATGCAATCCCACGTTTTCCCCCTAGTTTCTAAATGTTACAGAGAGGGGAAAAAAGGCTCAGGATAGTTTTCATCCCACAGTGTTCGCTGTCTTTTATTTTACTCTTGGAAATAAAGACTCCATTAGGGTTTTGACATTTTGGGAACCCAGTTTTACCATTGTGTCAGTAAAACAATAAGATAGTTTGAGAGCATACGATCTAAATAAAGACATTTGAAGGGTTAGTTTGAATTCTAAAAGTAGGTAATAGCCAAATAGCATTCTCATCCCTTAACAGACAAAAACTTATTTGTCAAAAGAATTAGAAAATGTGAAAATATTTTTTCCAGATGAAACTCATATGCCACTTCCAATTGACTAATGAAATACAAGAGACAGACTGAAAAAGTGGATTATGCATCTTAAAACCCTTTCTGTAAATATTATGTAGCTAAAGATCGACTTCCAGCATCTGACATGACAGTAGGTTTCTTGTTAACCAGTTTTTCTTCTTTCTGGGTAATTGCATGTGAATATTTACACATACTGACCAAAATAAAGGCCTCAACTTGGTAGTTTACTGAAAGTTCTTGGGCAAATAGTCCGTAAAAGCTGTTGACCTCTAAATGCACTATGGCTGGTTAAATACAGTGACTATCCTTCTTCCAGCTGTAAAGGATGAAGCGTATTAAGCATTAGCCAGGCAGTAATAAAGCTAAATAGCCATTCAGCAGCTCTGACAATGTTGTGCTGGATATTGCAGTTTGCTTTCAAGGTGCAGATGTAAGGATTTAAAAAATAATAATTTGGCACCAAATAAATATGAGTAGCATCCTTTGGCCTATTAAAGAGTCAGGATTTGAAGGGAATTGAGTTTGAGAAATGAATAAATAAAGGCACCTTGGTGCCTGACCCCCTCAATCATGTGTGTGACTGAGCACTCACAGGCATGTCCAGCTACTCAGCCCAGGGCAGGTGGGTTAGCCTGGGGTTATACCTTGGCCCTGGGAATAGACACCATTGGGCCTTTGGTTTTGTTGGGCTTTCTGTTGTCTTTACACTCCATACAGGTGGTAGAAATCTGAGTTCTAAAGCACTTTTGTGAAAGACAAGCTAAGTGAGAATTCTAAAGAAAATGCTTTGGTTTCTGCTGTCTCAAATAAGTGGCGTTTAAAAACAATTGTTAATAAATATTTTTAATGGTTTTAACTCAGTATTTTTTTTATTTCTTTGTCACTCTTTACAGCTTTTGAAGACCAAACTGCAAATACATTACCAGGGATGGTTTTGTGTTGTCCTATAGACTTCTTAATTTGACAAAAAATTTAGCAGAACTTTTAACCAACAGCTTTGTCTGAACTTGAAGTCAAAATGTGTTGTTAATAAGAGATTCTAACTATTGCTTTTACCTTCAGTATGAACTAGTGTGGTAACAACTTTGAAAAGGCAGGCCGGGTGCAGTGGCTCACGCATGTAATCCCAGCACTTTGGGAAGCCGAGGCGGGTGGATCACTTGAGGTCAGAAGTTTGAGACCAGCCTGGCCAACACGGCGAAACCCCATCTCTACTAAAAATACAAAAAATTAGCCAGGTGTGGTGGCACATGCCTGTGATCCCAGCTACCCGGGAGGCTGAGGCAGGAGAATCGCTTGAACCTGGGAGGCTGAGGTTGCAGTGAGCCGAGATTGCACCACTGCACTCCAGCCTGGGTGACAGAGTGAGACTCTGTCTCAAAAAAAAAAAAAAAAAAAGTGAAAAGGCAAACAAGATTGAATATCTGAAAAGCTTTAAAAGTGGCCTTTCTGTTACATATGTGGCACAAATGGCTCATGAGCGCAGGACACTTACGGTCTTGTGTCCTATACTTCATGTGTGATGCCACCAGAAATGTTATGGATTCCGTATTGAACACACTGAGAGTGGTATGAGCCCTCAGGACTGCACCACAGAGTAAACACAACCTTGATATGGTGGCGAATATGTGTGTCTTTCTTGTTTCATTTGTGGTTGGGGACAAAATCGATGTGTTTGTCTAAATAGTCGATATTCATCTTAACATGGTTGGCTGTGTAATCACCGGCTATATTGTGAACTGTGCAATAAAACAGAATCGTTTGTGTATATAATTACCTTTGGATACCTGAAATTCCCAAGCTCGGTTACAATGTAATACTCAGTATAAGGCTGTGCAAACATGGAAGGGAATCATGGTGGTCGATGGGATATATGAAATGGGATCTAGAGGGCTTCGAGTGAAGCCAATCATGTTGAACGAACACTGGTTCAGTGTAGATGAAGTAGAGTGAGGTGTATGCAGTCATAAAATGAAGGGTGGACAGGAGATTACATTTGAAGAAAGGATAAGCACTCAGACTTGGTTTCTTTAAAATTAAAATATTTCTTTTCTCGTGCAAATGCATATCAAAGACTTGAACAGGTATTCTCTTGAAATTTGAGGATTTTTAGTTTTGAATGCTGTCTTTGCTTAATATTAAATATGTGTTGCCTATTGGCTCCCAAATTGTGTGGGAGTCTCTAAATGTTTCCTCTTGAAGGTTCATTATTGAAAGTGGTTAAGCGCACAATGCTATTTTTGTTTGATAGTTTGAGTTTTATGACCATATGAGTTTAAATGAAATCTGTTAAATGTTTCAGAGTTAACACTTTTTTTTTTTGATAATTTGGAATAAAGTTTGTTTTTTAAGCCCGCTCTTTTTGGTCTTCTCTTATGGTTGAGTAGTTCCTTGTTACTGGCACATTCCTTTTTTGTGGTATTAATAGATTGATCTGTTAGTCTTTTTATTCAGAAAACATTTAGCACACTACCTTGACTTTCAGCAACTTAACCTGGGGATGTTGCAGGTAAAACATTCCTTTGTCTATCCATCTTATTTGGTCAAGAGGGGTTTCATATAAGTTTTATTTTCCAGGTAGTTTAACTGCAAAGCTTTTTGTTTGTTTGTTTGTTCATTTGTTTGTTTGACAGGGCTTCTATTGCCCGGGCTGGAGTGTAGTGGCATGATCATGGCTCACCATAGCTTGACTTCCTGGGCTCAAGCGATCCTTCCGCCTCAGCCTCCTGAGTAGCTGGGACTACAGGTATGTGCCACCCAGCCCAGCTAACTTTTGTAGAGATAGGGTTTCACCATGTTGCCCAGGCTGGTCTTGAATTCCTGGGCTCAAGCAATCCGCCCACCTTGGCCTCCCAAAGGTCTGGGATTACAGGCGTGAGCCACTGTGCCTGCCACATTTTATTTCTTAAAGGTCTTCCTCATATTTAATAACCTTCCCTACTGAGTTTAAACTTTCTTGGTTTAGCTTATCAGTACTTTCTGTTGTAATAGAGTAGCCTCACGTAATGTTTACTCCCAAGTTACATGGTCTGGATGTTTGTGCTTTTCAGTTTTGTTTTTTTTTTAATGTCTACTTTTGCCTTCAGAGCTGCTCCTTTCTGTTGTAGCTCATTGGTTAGGAGAGTGTGAAGTTTTAGCCACATTGTGAATTTGCGTGTTAAGTTTTAGGTTGTTTCCTGGCTTTAGAGATCATTGAGGTTGCCTGATAAGGACAGCAAGGTAAAGGAGCAGTTGCTTCTAAAAGTCCTGTTTTGGATTGAAATCCATCATA
The DNA here is from genome assembly GCF_009828535.3 of Hylobates moloch. Taxonomy (NCBI): domain Eukaryota; kingdom Metazoa; phylum Chordata; class Mammalia; order Primates; family Hylobatidae; genus Hylobates; species Hylobates moloch. The sequence continues at coordinate 34,397,519 of NW_026652285.1, read as the reverse complement.
AAGGGAAAGTGCAATATCCTGAACTTGTAAATTTAGATTTGATAAAAAGAGTGTTTAATCATCATATCATCTGATGAAATCTTTTTTTTTTTTTTTTTGAGGCGGAGTCTCACTCTGTCACCCAGGCTGGAGTGCAGTGGTGCAATCTCGGCTCACTGCAACCTCTGCCTCCCAGATTCAAGCAATTCTCCTGCCTCAGCCTCCCGAGTAGCTGGGATTACAGGCATGTGCCACCACGCCCGGCTAATTTTTTTGTATTTTTAGTAGACGGGGTTTCACCTTATTGGCCAGGCTGGTCTCGAACTCCTGACCTTGTGATCCACCCACCTCGACCTCCCAAAGTGCTGGGATTACAGGCGTGAGCCACCGCGCCCGGCCTGATGAAATCTTTTAACCCACCCATAGCAGCCACTGTAGAGTTCAAGCAGCCACCGTAGAGTTCTAGCAGCCACCGTAGAATTCTAGCAGCCACCGTAGAGTTCCGGCAGCCACCGTAGAATTCTAGCAGCCACCGTAGAGTTCCGGCAGCCACCGTAGAGTTCTGGCAGCCACCGTAGAGTTCCGGCAGCCATCGTAGAGTTCCGGCAGCCACCGTAGAGTTCCGGCAGCCACCGTAGAGTTCCGGCAGCCACCGTAGAGTTCTAGCAGCCACCGTAGAGTTCTAGCAGCCACTGTAGAGTTCTAGACCTCCAGGGTGAGGAGTAGGTGTGGCCAGGAACGGCCCTGGGGGATCTCTGCATAGCTACAGAGCACTCCCAATCCCCAAGAGACTGGTTCCCATCTTAAATTTTTTTATTTATTTATTTACTTATTTATTTAGAGACAGGGTTTCGCTCTTGTTGACCTGGCTGTAGTGCAATGGCATGATCTCAGCTCACAGCAACCTCTGACCCCTGGGTTCAAGCGATTCTCCTGCCTCAGCCTCCCGAGTAGCTGGGATTACAGGCATGCGCCACCACGGCTGGCTAATTTTGTATTTTTAGTAGAGATGGGGTTTTGCCATGTTGGTCAGGCTGATCTCAAACTCCCAACCTCAAGTGATCCACCCGCCTCGGCCTCCCAAAGTGCTGGGATTACAGGCGTGAGCCACCGCGCTCGCTGCCTTAAATCTATTTATCTGACGTTCCCAACTAGGAAATTTTTTCTCCAAATGAGTGTCTCTGATTTTAAAGTAGAAATTGAAGGTAAAATAGGATTTATCTCATTCTTATCTCCCTTCAAGCTATTCTTCGTATTGTCAATAATTTTTTTTTTTTTTTGAGACATGGTCTCTGTCACCCAGGCTGGAGTGCAGTGGTGAAATCTTGGCTCATTGCACCCTCCACCTCCTGTGTTAAAGCGATTCTCCTGCCTCAGCCTCCTGAGTAGCTGGGATTGCAGGCATCCGCCATCACACCTGGCTAAATTTTATATTTTTTCAGTAGAGACAGGGTTTTGCGCCAGGCTGGTCTCAAAACTCCTGACGTCAAGTGATCCACCTGCCTCAGCCTCCCAAAGTGCTGGGATTACAGGCGTGAGCCACCGCGCGCAGCCATTAGTTATTTTTAAAAATGTCACTTCAATGAATGCCTTTCCTCTGCCATGAAGACCAAACACCTTGCTGTGGCCTACAGGAGACAGGATGATCCAGCCCTTGCCTCCCTTACTCTCATCTCTAGCTAAAACTGCACTGCTGTCTGCACTCCAGCCACCAGCACTCCTGATTACTTGGGGCACGCTGTACTCATCTTGCTCCTAGCCTCTGCCCATGCAGGTGCCCTCTGCCCTCAGCACTGCCTTTCTCTACTTCATTTATAGACTGCTGTCCTTCAGATCTCGGTGGAAATGTCACTTCCTTGGGGAAGCTGGCTTACACTCTCAGGACTCGGTTAGGTTCCCCCATCAGGCTCTTCCTATGTCACCATGTTTCTATTTTTCACAGCACTTACCTGTTTTAATTACGTTGCAAATAGTTTTTGTTTGGGTCTAGAGAAGCATGTATTCACTAGTACATTTTATTTGTGTTCTCTAATTATTTTTTCATCTTGCTTAGTTTTTCTACAGCTTAATTAGAAATTAGAAAATGCAATGATGTTCTTCCTCTGATTTTCTTGTCACCTTTCTTCCAAGAAATCCATGTGTTCAAAGTGCTTGCTTGCAGTTTGCCCCATAATAGTTGTTTAATCCAAATATCTGAGCAGCAAACTGAGCTGATCCTTCTGGAGAAAGTATGGTTGAATAGCCAAGACCACTGGGTAGTCGAAGAGAAGACGACACATCCCGAACTCCTTAGTCTGGTGTGAGGGGAGGACAGCAGATAACTGGATGTGCAGTGTTCCCAAACATCACCGATCCCAAACTATTGCTTCTGCCTGCCACTGCCACAAATACAGTACGACTGCCACCCCTTCATACTCAGCTTTAATCCTCAGCATTTCTTCTGGTCCTTTATGTGCGGATGTTACAGAAGTCTACATGGAATGCCAAAATTTCCACAGGCCTTGATTTTTTTCACAGTGACTAAGATCAGAAGTAGAACCCATCAGTACTATAACACTGCACTGACTTTCTGATTTCAAAAGCGACTCTACTCTCTACAACCCATGCAAAGTTTTTCTTTACCATTTGGAACCCTTCAGGAGTTACACTGAAGCCTTGATAAGACTGTTTCGGCCAGGAGTGGTGGCTCGCGCCTGTAATCCCAGCACTTTGTGAGGCTAAGGCAGGAGGATTGCTTGAGCCTGGGCAACATAGCAAGACTGGTTCTATTTTTTTAAAATAACATTTTTAAAAGTGTGATTAAAAGACTGTCTTTCTATTGGCTTTGATCTCCTGATGGTCAGTGTCTCTAGGAATCATTATCAATAACATCAGTGAGAACAATTTCTTTGCTGGTCACATCAACACCAAATTCAATCTTCATATCAACCAGTGTACAGTTCTGGGTGGGGGCAACCGGGATTTCTCCGGTATTTCAAAAACAGCCTATGTGGCATGACTCATGATATCCACTTCAGTTTTATACCAAGTGCAGCAAAGCCAAATTTTGCTGCAATTAGCTGTTCCCTAGACCACAGGTGTGTGCCACTACACCCAGCTAAATTTTGTATTTTTTGTAGAGACGGTTTCACTATGTTGCCTGGGCTGGTCTCAAACTTCTGAGCTCAAATGATCCACCCACCTCAGCCTCCCAAAGTGCTGGGATTACAGGCATGAGCCACCATGCCCAGCCCTGTTGCCTCTTTAAAAAGCCAGTCCTGGCAGGGCACGGTGGCTCATGCCTGCAATCTCAGCATTTTGGGTGGCCAAGGCAGGAGGATCTATTGAGCCCAGGAATTTGAGAGTTCAAGTCCAGCCTAGGCAATATAGTAAGACCTTGTCTCACACACACACACAAAAAAAAGAATCAAGAATGATGGGACACATGGATATTCAGTATCACAGCATTCTGGAATATCCTATGAAATGACCAAATGAAGGTCAGCCTTCATTGTTAATGGCTCATGGAGGTCATTTAAGGAAAAGGTAATTTTTACATTGATCTTAAAGTACTGAATTGTTTTAGCTTGGGCTGCCATAGTGAAGTACCATAGACTGGATGACTTAAATCAGGGTTCCCCAACCCCTGGGCCATGGACAGGTTCCCATCTGTTCGGAGCCAGGCTGCACAGCAGGAGGTGAGCAGTGGGTAAGTGAGCATTACCACCTGAGCTCTGCCTCCTGTCAGATCAGTGGCAGTGTTAGATTCTCATTGGAATGCAAACCCTATTGTGAACTGCAAATGCAAGGGATCTAGATTGTGCACTCCTTATGAAAATCTAATGCCTGATGATCTGAGGTGGAACAGTTTCATCCCAAAACCATTGCCTCGCTCCACCTATCTGTGGAAAATTTGTCTTCCCTAAAACCAGTCCCTGGTGCCAAAAAGGTTGGGGACCACTGGCTTAAACAACATTTATTTCTCATGGTTCTGGAGGTTGGGAAGTCCAAGATCAAGGAGCCAGCAGATCTGGTTCCTGGTGAGGGCCCTCTCTCTGGTTTGCAGAGGGCTGTCCTCTTGCTATGTCCTCACATAATGGAGAGAAAGTTCTAATCTCAGCCCTTTATAAGTAATTATGAATTAGTTATCTTTATAAGATTACTAATCCCATCATGGGCACCTCTCTCATGACTTCATCTAACACTAATTACCACCCAAAGGCCTCACCTCCAAACACTGTCACATTGGAAGTTAGGGCTTCAGCATACGAATTCAGTCCACAACATAAGCTGCATGATTGATGAGACTGTTCTTTATTCTCCTTTAGTTTCCGAACACTGCCAGTGATCCTTTACTCTGAGAAATGTCTAGCCAATTTGAGATAAAGCACTTGTGCATGAGTCAGGATTCAGAGGTACAGGCACTCCATTTTTCTTATCCCTCCTGGCACTGTTTCTGAATTGTGGAACTCAATCGAATGAAATTGACTAGGAAGAGCAAGCAGAAAGTATTCTTTAGAATAGTTTGTCATGGAGCACTGCTTTGTTACTGTTAGAAGCATCGTTAAGGCAGTGACTTGCTTACATTGTTTTAGGGCAGCTCACCTCTATAGCTGCTCTACCTTTCATGATCAACAGAAATAAAACAAACTCAGTTCAGGTACTCTTTATTAAGCAATTACTTCCTTCTGATGTACACTAAAAAATGCATTTAGTTACACTGAGATGCTCTCTGTTTCAGATAATATGAAGAAAAATAAACTTTCAAGGGTCATCATATCTATAATGGGTGGTTTATAGTAAGTAGCTTTCTTGTTTCCTTGGGCAAAAGAAGCTTCAGAATTTTCCTTAGCCCCTCAGTTTTCTGGGGAAAGTGTGGCTAAACAAATTTCCAGGTTTTCTTGGGCTTCCCCTCCTCACTAAATAACAGTGATAGAGTTCTGAGAAGGACCAAGAGTAGGAAAAAGTGGGTACAGATGGAAACAGGATCTTTCATTTGTAATCTGTGTGTAAAATATGGAAGTAAAGAGTAAAAAAAATTAGGAGATGAAGGCCTCAGTTTGAAGATACAATTGATTTGGTTTTGGTTTTTGGTAGAGATGGGGTCTTGCTATGTTGCCTAGGCTGGTCTCAAACTCCTGGCCTCAAGTGATCCTCCCGCGTCAGCGTCCCAAAGTGCTGGGATTACAGGCGTGAGCCACCATGCCCAGCCAGCAACAGGATTTATATACCTTGAGAAAGTTAAAGGGAAGTCCAAGAAGATAGCTGTTGCTATCTAGAGCTCTTGAAAGCTTCTGCCACTTGTGATCCAAGAACAGGAATACATGTTATTTGTGTTTGGGAGCAATACCACATCTATTTGAGTCTTATTTCAACTTGAACTAGAGGAAAACAGAATCCCCAATAATTTCAGTTTGTGCCTTTTACAGTTTTTTCCTCATTTATTTTATTTAGCGAATTTGTATTACACCCATTCAGTATTGTAAAACTGCAATTTCAGGACAAATCATTTTGAGTTAAGAGGTTCTAGACTTATGGAAAATAAAGAGCATTGGCTGCCCAAGACAGGTTCCAAAGTAAAAATGTAAATGTCCCTTGATTTCTCCATTGCCTCCCAGGCTGGATTAGGCCCCTTCTGTGCCAAGTGATAACTGTTTCTTGCCTGTCTCTAACTGCATGTTTGTACTTTATCTGCCAGGACAATGTGATCTCCTTGAGGGCAGGGTCTGTCTTTCAGATTTCTATATCCACAGATTAGAGGTTCTCATAATAAATACATTTAATGAAGTAATCAATCTGATCTCTGATATTTTCTTTATCAATTATTCTTGTTTCGGAAACACTTTTAATTTCTTAAGAATTTCTTTTAGAAATGAAGAGGAATACATAGTGGATAATTTCACTTATATGAAGTTCTAGAAGAGGAAAATCTATAGCAGAAAAAAAAAAAATGGTTCCCTCTGGAAGGATGGGGGCAGAGGTTCACCTGGAAGAGGCAGGAGAGAACTTGCTGGGATGGTGGTAGTAGTCTATATGTTCACAGAAGTTTGGGTTACACAGGTGTATACATTTATATAAATTTAAGTAATGTACAGTTAATCTGTGTACTTCATTGTATGTAAATTTTACAACAAAAGAAAAAAACAATTGTTAAACTCTAGTCATGTGAGGCTTTTAGAAGGATGGGTACAGATGTCAGCAATTTAAAATGCATCAAAAATTAAGATGGATTAGGCTGGGTGCGGTGGCTCATGCCTGTAAATCCCAGCATTTGGGGAGGCCGAGACAGGTGGATCACCTGAGGTCAGGAGTTCGAGACCAGCCTGGCCAACATGGTGAAACCCCATCTCTACTAACAATACAAAAATTAGCCAGGCATGATGGTGGGTGCCTGTAACCCCAGCTACTTGGGAGGCTGAATCAGGAGAATCACTTGAACCTGGGAGACGGAGGTTGCAGTGAGCCGAGATTGCACCACTGCACTCCAGCCTGGGTGACACAGAGAGACTCTGTCTCAAAAAAAAAAAAAAAAAAAAAATTAAGATGGACTGATGGATAGAGTTAGTTAAGGGATAAAACAAGTAAAATATTAATGGTAAAACCTTGGTAAACAATGTTCACTGTAAAATTCTTTTAACTTTGCAGTTTGGACATTTTCATGATGAAATGTTGTGAAAAAGCATTAGGGGGTTTATCATTATTGCTGAATACTTGAGAAACTCAGTTTAGCTTTTTTAGTATGCTATTCTTAGATTGCTATGAAGTTATAAGATACCACTGAAATACTTGCTAGAAGGGAACACAAGCCTGTGGCCTAGAAATTTACTTGTCTTCCCCACTAATGATAATAATATGGCAGTTCCCTCCCACTGAGGTCTGGACTATCCCCTCCTGATTGTGACAGGGCTGGTGGCTAAAACAGAGGCTGATCTTTCAAACATTCTTTCCTGCCGGGCACGGTGGCTCACGCCTGTAATCCCAGCACTTTGGGAGGCCAAGGCGGGTGGATCACGAGGTCAGGAGATCGAGACCATCCTGGCTAACACGGTGAAACCCCTTCTCTACTAAAAATACAAAAAAATTAGCTGAGCTTGGTGGCGGGCGCCTGTAGTCCCAGCTACTCGGGAGGCTGAGGCAGGAGAATGGCTTGAACCTGCGAGGCGGAGCTTGCAGTGAGTCAAGATCATGCCACTCGCCGGGCGCGGTGGCTCACGCCTGTAATCCCAGCACTTTGGGAGGCCGAGGCGGGCGGATCACGAGGTCAGGAGATCGAGACCATCCTGGCTAACACAGTGAAACCCCGTCTCTACTAAAAATACAAAAAATTAGCCGGGCGTGGTGGCGGGCGCCTGTAGTCCCAGCTACTCGGGAGGCTGAGGCAGGAGAATGGCGTGAACCCCGGGGGGCGGAGCCTGCAGTGAGCCGCAATCGCGCCACTGCACTCCAGCCTGGGCGACAGCAAGACTCTGTCTGAAAAAAAAAAAAAAAAAGATCACCCCACTGTACTCCAGCCTGGGCAACAGAGTGAGACTCTGTCTCAAAACAAACAAACAAAAACATTCTTTCCTAAGACTGCCCAGCAATAAGGGGTCTACCCATCTCCTGACTAGCAGGGACCAGGCAACTAGGAAAATTATGATTTTCCTGCAATACACTGCAACTTCCAATAAATGCCAGGAAATCTTTCTTTTAATTACATACATTTATTAAGTATGCAAGAAAAAAACCATTTAGGTAATAACTGCTTAAGAATAAATGCAATGTGTTCAGAACAAATCTGATGCTTTGTATTTTAACTTTTAAAAAGTAACCATTTCACAATTAAAATTTGGATCCTTCATTTTACCCCAACAAAAACTAACCTTTTATAGAGAAGGACTTTAACAAGTAATGTCAACAAAGCATTCTAAAGTACTCATAATTTAAACAACTTGCAAAGGGACAATTATTTTTTTTGAGACAGAGTCTCGCTTGCAGTGGTGCAATCTCGGCTCACTGCAACCTCTACCTCCCAGGTTCAAGTGATTCTCCTGCCTCAGCCTCCTGAGTAGCTGGGACTACAAGCATGTATCACCAGGCCCAGCTAATTTTTTGTATTTTTAGTAGAGACAGGGTTTTGCCATGTTGGCCAGGCTGGTCTCGAACTCCTGACCTCAGGTGATCTGCCTGCTTCAGCCTCCCAAAGTGCTGGGATTATAGGCGTGAGCCACCGCACCTGGCTCCCTGGAAACAACTGTTTTTTAAAAAAACTTTTTTTTTAAGGCTAAAAAGTGTTTTGAGTTGTGTATGCCCTGGTTAAAGTTTCAGTTGTTCCTTTTCTGGATTTATTGCTATTAACAATAGTTGTGAGAGGTGACAGCGTGCTGGCAGCCCTCGCTCTCTCTCGGCACCTCCTCGGCCTTGGCGCCCACTCTGGCCCCGCTTGAGCCCTTCAGCCTGCTGCTGCACTGTGGGAGCTCCTTCCTGGAATGGCCGAGGCCGGAGCCAACTCCCTCAGCCTGCGGGTAGGTGTGGAGGGAGAGGCATGGCTGGGAAACAGGGCTGCATGCGGTGCTTGCGGGCCAGCTAGAATTCCGGGTGGGCATGGGCTCAGCGGGCCCCACACTTGGAGCGGCCCGCTGACCCTGGGCAGTGAGGGGCTTAGCACCTGGGCCAGCAGCTGTTGTGCTCGATTTCTCGCTAGGCCTTAGCTGCCTCCCCACGGAGCAGGGATTGGGACCTGCAGCCCGCCATGCCTGAGCCTCCCCGCTCTCCCCACCATGGGCTCCTGCGTGGCCCGAGCCTCCCCGACAAGCACCGCCCCCTGCTCCACGGCGCCCAGTCCCATCGACCGCCCAAGGGCTGAGGAGTGCGGGCGCATGGCGTGGGACTGGCAGGCAGCTCCACCTGCGGTGCCCCCGCCCCCTGCGAGATCCACTGAGTGAAGCCAGCTGGGCTCCTGAGTCTGGTGGGGACTTGGAGAATCTTTATGTCCAGCTAAGGGATTCCAAATACACCAATCAGCACTCTGTATCTAGCTCAAAGTTTGTAAACACACCAATCAGCACCCTGTGTCTAGCTCACGGTTTGTGAATGCACCAATCGGCACTCTGTATGTAGTTAATCTAGTGGGGACGTGGAGAACTTATGTGTCTAGCTCAGGGATTGTAAACGCACCAATCAGCTCTCTGTAAAACAGACCAATCGACTCTCTTTAAAATGGACCAGTCAGCAGAATGTGGGTTGGGCCAGATAAGAATAAAAGCAGGCTGCCCCAGCCAGCAGTGGCAAGGCGGTGGCGTTCCCTTTCACGTTGTGGATGGTTTGTTCTTTGGCTCTTTGTAATAACTCTTGCCACTGCTGACTCTTTGGGTTCACACTGGCTTTATGAACTGTAACACTCACTGTGAAGGTCTGCAGCTTCGTTCCTGAAGCCAGCAAGACCACGAACCCACCAGGAGGAACAAACAACTCCCGACGCGCCGACTTAAGAGCTGTAACACTCACCGGGAAGGTCTGCAGCTTCACTCCTGAGCCAGCAAGACCACGAACCCGCCAGAAGGAAGACTCTCCGAACACATCAGACGAACAAACTCCGGACACGCTGCCTTTAAGAACTGTAGCACTCACCGTGAGGGTCCGCAGCTTCATTCTTGAAGTCATTGAGATCAAGAACCCACCAATTCCGGACACAGTTGAAACTATTTATGGCTCATACCAGGGAGTGTATATTTCTGTAGCTGCTGTCTCATTTTGAGTTAAAAGATAAACCACACAGCATCAGGTCTCTTCCTGAGAAGGTAAGATCATCTTAGCTTCCTTGACTGCCCAGTAATGTAAATATCATGTTTTTGTTTTGTTGTTTTGTTTTTTGAGACGGAGTTTTGCTCTTGTTGCCCAGGCTGGAGTGCAATGGCACAGTCTTGGCTCACCGCAACTTCCACCCCCCAGGTTCAAACAATTCTCCTGCCCCAGCCTCCCGAGTAGCTGGGATTACAGGCATACGCCACTATACCCAGCTAATTTTTGTACTTTTAGCAGAGACGGGGTTTCACCATGTTGGCCAGGCTGGTCTCGAACTCCTGACCTCAGGTGATCGCTTGCCTTGGCCTCTCAAAGTGGTAGGATTACATGCATGAGCCACTGCACCCGGCCAATATCATATTTTAATCAAGGAACTCTTAGCTCTAGTTCAAGAAGTGCAAACCTGATAATGTACTGAAACTGATGTAGCTGAAGGGACACGTTGTTGTTCTATATTGGCCTCAAAAAGGTAAGAGGTTCTCTAAATGGACTTCTGTTATCTACACAGAGATCCATGGCATCTGTCATCCATGGAAGATCTAAATCTTAACTGCATTTTCTATATCCGTGCTTCTCTAACTGTGGTCCCTAAGACCTACAGCATCAGTGGAGGACTGATTAGAAATGCAAAACTAGTGCTCCCACTCCAGACCTACAGAATCAGAAACTCTGGATGCAGACCCAGCAATCTGTATTTTAACACATTTTTCAGGTGATTCTAATGCACAGTAAAGTTTGAGCACCATTGTTTTTTGTTCTCTGCCAAAAGGGAGGAGCCTGGAAGAAAAATTGACGGGCCCAGTGGTTGTTATACAAAAATTGGACTTTCCCAAGAGGGGATGAAATGCCATGAGGTAGGGGATAGCATGAAGTTCTCCAAAGAATGAGAGTGACACTCCCTGACTACGACAAAGTCAGAGCTAATTAATGCGGTATTACAGCAGATGCTTCTAATACTTGGTGAGCGGACAACGATAAAGCTCCCAAGAGTACTTGCCCGTGGTCTTGAGTATTCCTGTAGGGGTGGGGGAGTCAGGGATAAGAACCTGATTCTAAGGCCTAAAATGGCAGTCTATTTCTGCCCAGTATACTCACTGGGACACACTGCCAAATAGAGATGATGCATAGACACCAGATAACCACTGATGACTAATAACGTCTCTGTTAATACATCCACCTTTACCCCATCAGGAACCAGGCAATCCTATAATTATCCCACTATTGTGGAAAAAAATTTATGTGGTTGAAGCCACACAGATCAAGAGAAAAACTTTAAGATTATGGCTCTGGAAGCAATAAACCTTAAAAAGTTTTAAGGTTGCTTATCTTTGCCCTTTAATAATGTTGTGGATTTTTTTTTTTCAGCCTGGTATGTAGTTTTTGAGATGCAGCAACCAACTGTACATAATGTTCCATAAATGTACATGTGTCATGATTTAAATACCTGTTTCAAGTTGATATCCTAGTTATTAGTTTTTATTTATTTATGTATTTTTGAGACAGGGTCTCACTCTGTCACCCAGGCTGGTGGCACGATCAAGGCTCACTGCCGCCTCGACCCCCTGGGCTCAGGTGATCCGCCCACCTCACTGCCCACCCCTCCCCCCACCTCACTGCCCACCGCTCCCCCCACCTTCCCCAATAGCTGGAACTACGGGCTTGTGCCACCATGCCCAGCTAATTTTTTCTATTTTTTGTAGAGATGGGGTTTTACCACGTTGCCCAGGCTGTTCTCAAACTCGTGGGCCCAAGCAGTCTGCCCGCCTTGGCCTCCTAAAGTGCTAGGATTACAGGCATGAGCCACTGCATCCAGCATTATTTGTTTTAGAAGTAGCGTATGATAGCTATAAACTAAAACAGCTAAGCCCTAGTAGATAAAGGTCTGGGGAATAAAAAGCACTTTTGTGTTACAAGACAACTCTGAAAATGTTACTGGCCCTATACACATAAGCGGAAGCTTTTCAACTTTTTCACAATGATACTAGAATAATTTGACCTGATTACAGAATAAAGCTGCAATACATTTCTCTTACAGTATGACACCTGTATTCACAACGTCCTACATAGTTTGTAAGCAGTAAACGTTTTCTCACTCAATTACCAAAGCTGCATAGCAACTGAAGTTAGGCTATGAAGTCAGACAGAACCAGGTAGGAGTCTAACTCTGAAACTCACTAGGTATATGACTAGGTAAACGAATCTAAGCCTCAGTTTCTTTCTCTGTAAAATGGGAATAACTGTGCCCACTTCATAAGAATGGCTTAAGGATTAAATAGTGCCTGTGAAGTGCTAAGGCTAGTACCCAACAATAGCACACAGTAAGCAAACAGAACAATAGCCTCTAAAGATGTCCACATCCTTAATACCCAGAACTTCTATGTAATGTTACAGGGCAAGGGTTAATTAAGGTTGTAAATGGAATTAAGTTTGCTAATCAGCTGGCCTTAAAATGGAGAGATTATCCTGCTTTATGCAGTGGGCCCAATGTAATCACAAAAGTCTGTAAGCCCGGTGGTGCACACCTGTAATCCCAGCACTTTGGGAGGCTGAGGCAGGAGGAGCACTTGAGCCCAGGAGTTTGTGCCCAGCATGGGCAACATAGACCCTGTCTCTACAAAAATAAAATAAGTGCTTTTTTTTAAAAAAAGAATATGCTTTTCTGCTGTCTTTGAAGGAAGAAGGGGCAATGAACCAAGGAATGCAGGTGGCCTCTAGATGCTGGAAAAGGCAAGGAAATGAATTCCCACCTTAAGCTCCCAGAGGAAACACAGCCCCACCAACACCTTGATTTTAGCCCAGTGAGATCCATTTCTGACCTCCAGAACTGGAACATACATTTTTGTTGTTTTAAATAACTGAGTTTATGGTAATTTGTTACAGCTGCAATAGAAAACAAATATACATTGTTGATTCGTTATTATTAATGCATGCCAAATAATTATTTCCCTTTCAATTAAAAATATATTTTTAAACAGCCCAAAATATGTCAGTCATAGAGATAACAAAATAGTGATAATTAGTGCTATGGTTAGTTAAATCAGTTTGAATGATTAATTTCACAAAATAATTTGAGTTCAAAGGGATTCACTCTTTTTTTAATCTCTAATGATTTACCAAAAAGAGTGTCCCAAATATGATTATCATATTCTGGTGAATGAAAATAATCTGGTAAAATGAACCATCGATCACACTGTTAAATAATACAACAAGAAAATGAAATTCTAGGGAACACCGAAAAATATCATGTTCTAAGTTCTTATATAAGATTCAGTCACTGTAAACAGCTTGACAAAAGTAAAAATCTATGAATGATGCTTCCTATTGATAATACAATTTTCACTGAATAAAGAACTAATTTTAAAAACTCTACAAACATATTCATACCAAATAAACTTGTAAATGGCTAGAACATTAGTGAACATATGTGAAAGAATGCAATCTTAGTAAATATGTTTTTAGTGTAAAATGCCAATTCTACATTTTAGATAGTGGCCTTCCTAAGATGAAATGTCCATATACCAGCTGAGGCCCAGTTTATCCCTGGAGGTACAGGAAGAAATTTAGAACTTTAATTTTTAAAAATCATATCCTTTTAAACTTTCAGTTTTCCTCTGTGTATGTTTTATAATGTACTTAACATCAGTACAATAGTATACCCATCATTTATAGATAATCAAAATTTGGATCTTAAATTTTTTCTGACGGAGAGTGCATGATTGAAAAAGTCCAGAATGTCACTAACAAGAATTACCAAGCCACTGCCATTGTCATAGCCTTGTGCTTGATTTTGGTCTAAAAATGCATGTATAGGTAGTTTAAACAAAAAATCTCCAGCAATTACTAAATCAAGTTTGCCATCAACCTTTTAAACAGGTTAACCACACACAAAAAGTGTGTCGAATGTTTCAAAGTAGCATTTATTTTTAAAAAAGCATGTTATGAGGTAGACTTGTATCGCATATTCAGTGCATTTATAATATAAAGGTTTTTTTAATTAAAACCTTATATTTTTATGTAGGTATGTATATAGATAAACTCATCTACAACTCTACAGTCATCCATTTGAAAGACTCAAAACAATTAAAAAGGTAAAAAGCCAATTACAGTTTTAGAAAGCTTTTGTAATTCTGAAATGTACATTTGATCTGTCCAAAAATTTGTCAGAGGGAGGTGGTTTTAATTTTAGAAGTTATTTTACTAAATTACACATTTTATAGCTAATTCTCAATGAATGTGAATATCTTTATTAGAAGGTAAGTGAAAGATACTATAACTCTTTTATTACTTTGTACCCATCATGTCAAAACGATTACATCTAAGTAGGACTAGCTACATAACTTGCAAGCCCAGTACAAAATAAAAATGCAGTGCCTTTGTTCAAAAGGTTGAGAATTTCAAGATGGCTATAGCAAAGCATTAAAGCAAGTCTTTCAACCTTTTTTTTGTTTTGTTTTTTTTTTTGAGACAATCTCACTCCGTTGCCCAGGCTGGAGTGCAGTGGTGTGCTCTCAGCTTACTGCAGTCTCTACTTCCTGGGCTTGAGTGATCCTCCCACCTCAGTTTCCCGAGTAGTTGGGACTATAGGTGCATGCCACCAGGCCTGGCTAATTGTGTTTTCATTTTTTGTAGAAATGGGGTCTCATTATGTTCCCAGGCTGGTCTCAAACTCCTGGGCTCCAGCGATCCTCCTGCCTCGGCTTCCCAAAGTGCTGGGATTACAGGCGTGAGCTACTGCACCCAGCCTACATGGAACCTTTCTAAGTATGGGACACTATGTAACTGCACATGTACAACTCCTTTAAAGCCAGCCCTGAATCTAAGTTTCTTTCAACTACAGCTATGGAATACCAAGACAATAGTTATCTTTGTCCCTTGAGTTCCCAGTACTAAACTAGGCATATAATAGGGATTCAAATGTTCGTTGAATGAAAAACTGAGTCTTAACTTGCAGTTTTCCAAGTCAATGAGAAATGTTTGGTTGCTTATGGTCAGAACAAATCTTAACCTGATGAATATAGTTTGTTAATTATAATAATAAATGATGGATTCCTCTATTACTGAATAATGTGCACACTGCATTCTGCTGGCTTCATGAGAGCTTGAGGCCACATATGGTGAAGGTTCATTTGATTCATTCAACAAATATTTATTGAACAAACTACTCTGTGTCGAGACCTGTACCAGGCACTGAGGATACAAGAATAAATAAAACAGTCTCTGCCCTCAAGGAGCTTACAGTCTAGCATAAGAACTTAAAACACCTCAGAACCTACTGAGAAAAGTTTCTGGGTATCTAGTATATTGTCTGGAATACTCCAAATTTCCTAAAAATGTGAATCTAAAATTTATCAGAAAACACAGTTGGGCAATTGAAGATGCAGTGAAATTTAAAAGAAAACTCAAATATTCACCCTTTAATGTAAAAACCATGAAATCTAAATGAGGGAGAAACTTAAGAAAGCTGAAAATTCTACCTATTTTAAAGACTTTGGACCAGATTTAAACTTTAAAAATTATTTTATTATCTCTGGGTGACATTTTCATTTATAGTGGCATTTATATACACATACATATAGGAGGTGTATGTGAGATATATTCCTTGGGGCTTTTGATAAAACCCATATCTTTATCCCTAGTTCATTTACAACTAAAGAGAGCAGCATAATGGTAACTTGGAGATTTTCCTTTTGATAGTAATTTCCATTATCATTTGAATGGGAGAAATTCTTAGGACGTGATTTAGAATCATTTCTAGAATATAAATTTCATATAATCTTATTCTATAATGAGACAAAACTGTGTCTTTGTAACAATATGTGATAATTTAAGCCTATGTTTTAATGGTTATTGACAAAGTTTAATGGCATCCAAAATACTCTTGTGTCTATCTGAATTTTTTTCCTGTACTCTTCTTCTTTTTCCTTAAAAGCATGATAGACCCCTCTGCAAATACAGAGCCCTTGTTGTTGCTTTGCTGTACTTTGGTACATTGCTGTTTATTCCTTAATCTAGCAGCATCCTTAGTTTGTAGTATATCTTACTTAGTTGCAACTAAAAAAAATTGCTAGCCTAGGCTTTAACTGGGAGTTTCTATTATCTAGAAGGTTACTGTGAATCTTTCAGAAAAGTGGAAAGCAACCAAAAAGGCTGTCTCAAAGACTGTGTCCCTCAGTTTGTCCAGCTCTTACTGTAGACACTGAACAGGCACAGTTATCTCATGTCCAAAGCTCATAACAGCACATTAGAAGAAAGTGGGGAGCCTGTTAGAAGCAGGCGTATTGATATTGTGGGAGAAGGCATAGCAATTTACTTAGCAGATATTTTAAAAAATTTTAAATCCAACAGCAGTCTGAGGCAAATAATTCTGTATACCTCAGGGCTGAGAGAATCACTTTATAACATATTTGTTATAGCCCTTTACATTTTATGAAGTGTTTTACATACATCAGAGCTGGATACTTATAATAATACATTATGAATATAACTTTAACTTTTCATCATGAAAATGTAAATTATACTGAGCATGATGTTTAAGAAGAAGGCAGGAAGGTATACTAACATACCTGATATACTCACATCAAAAATAATTACAAGTTTCAAATGTTGGCACTTAAGAGATACACATTAGCTATCCAAAAATTCATATGTATGGTTTCCTTCAAGACCAACACGGGGTATCACTGAGTGAATTTTCACAGCACTCAGTGACTGCTGGTCATTAAATGGGGATGATTGTCATCAGTATAAGTATCACACTATTTGTCCTGCTAAATGCAAGTTAAAAGATACTTATGGATGCCAGTACCACATATTCTGACAAGGGAAACACTAGGCTTTTAAAAGATTCTCAGAGTGTTTTCCCTATATTGCACTTTCTAGATAACACAATTTTAACAATGATATAATGTGATCTTGGTTCTAGACACAGGAGTGGGGAACACACGAATTTACCTTTTTCTTGTTCCTTTTCTTAAAATTTTTAGTATAGTCTCAGGGATATAGCAAGGACAGATAACAAAATATACATGTGCTTTGGGCTTCTGAGGAAAAAAGACCACCCACGCACATTTTTAAAAGACTAAAATAGACGTCTCTTCTGCTTTAGCCATTTCATTTTCACAGCTGAAAATAAGGAACTACTATATATTTGATGTCCCTAACTCATTAAACATAGCATTGCCATAAATGCACTGTTCTGCGGAAAACTTTTTAAAACAGGAGAACAATTTGTACTGCATTTACTAACAATTATATTACATTACCAATTATGAATTATGAATAAAAATTACTGAATAAAATTCAGAGTAAAAAACATCAGATTAGATTTTACACTCTTAAGTGAAATGGGGCTTTGAAATGTTAAGATGTAATTTCTTCCAATACTATAGCATTCCTGATGCCCTTTAATTCCTTGATTAATATTCCTTGATAACTTTTTGATCATCACCATACCTCAAGGAGGACAAAGGTTCTTTTGAGTTTGCTGGCTGTTAATTTTTAATTCTCATCTGTGTGGCTCTGTTTTTTTCACGAGGCCATTTATCCTTAATTTTTCTTTTCTATTTTGTTCTGCTTGAAGTTTTTTAGTTAGGAATGGCCAGAATGTGCGCCCTGAGTTTATGATATTCTCACGGAAATTGTTAATCTTATAAATTTTTTTTACATGATACAAATGGTAAGTTAGCTCTATAATTAAAAAAAAAAAATTCCAGAAGATACTAAACAAATAACAGGCCAGCTTACTATACTTTAAAGAGCACAATGGTAAAGCAGTAAGCACAGGCTTTGGACAAAAACACACAAACCTGGGTTTGAATCCCAGTGCTGCCACTCACTGCTAACTATGACTTCAGGCAAGTCATTTAATCTTTCTGACCCACTATTACCTCCAAATTAAATTGGGGCTCATTCCACCTATCCTGCAAGTTTTTGTGAGGGTTAGTAGTGAAGTCTGTATATTATTTGACACATGATAGGTACTCTGTATTAAAGAATCATTGGCTGAATTTTGAGTTGGGCAACTTGCTGGTCTAGCATCTGACATGGAACTCTTTCCAGAGTTGACACGATTTATGAAACTTCTTTTGAATATCAATATGACCACAGTACTTGGTAGGTTATGTTTAAATAATAACATAGTTTGGGTGTTTTCACCTCCAAAACTTATTTTATTTTATTTTATTTTTTTTATTTTTTTTTGAGGTGGAGTCTCGCTCTGCTGGCCAGGCTAGAGTGCAGTGGTGCGATCTCGGCTCACTGCAACCTCTGCCTCCCAGGTTCATGCGATTCTCCTGCCTCAGCCTCCTGAGTAGCTGGGATTACAGGCACCTGCCACCACGCTTGGCTATGATTTTTATATTTTTGGTAGAGACAGGGTTTCACCATGTTGGCTAGGCTGTTCTCAAACTCCTGACCTCAAGTGATCCACCCACCTCAGCCTCCCAAAGTGCTGGGATTACAGGCATGAGCCACCATGCCCAGCCTGTTTTTATTTTTTGAGACAGGATCTGGCTGTATCGCCCAGGGTAGAGTGCAATAGTGCAGTCTTGGCTCACTGCAGCCTCCGCCTCCCAGGCTCAAACCATCCTCCCACCTCAGCCTCCTGAGTAACTGAGACTACACGTGTGTACCAACATGCCCATCTAATTTTTGTATTTTTGGTAGAGACAGGGTTTCGCCATGTTGCCCAGACTGGTCTGGAACTCCTGGGCTCAAGCGATCCTCCCACCTTGGCCTCCCAAAGTGCTGGGATTACAGACATGAGCCACCATGTCCAACCCTACTTTCTTTAAAAAATGTGTTTTTTTACAAAATATATGGCAAGTATATGTATTTACTGTGCTTTGTGGTAATTTTCTCAATGACAAAACATTTCCAATTTTGTTAACATCCGTGGTAAAATGATCTAATTTCAAAAATTTGTTCTAGAGCCAAGATCCTTATAACCTCTATAAATGTGTGTGAATAGTTAGTTGGCAGTTCCTACAAAGAAATGTCATTTTTATTCATGTATTTTGGGTTGTTTAAACATTTCTGTAAGATTTAAAATACTTTTCTTCTTATGGCTAGAATTCTCAGCATCTACTCCCATGCCTGCCTTTTTAAAATCTATTGGCCAGTTTAAGGGTATTCACAGTAATACAACTTAAAAACAAAGTGTCCATAAGTCATTGTTTCCAACAGACAGCATAACACAGTAGAAATTGCCCTGACCAAGGAATTAGAAGACTGGAATTCAAGTCCCAACTCTGCCACTAACTTTGCAGGACGACCTTAGGCAAGTCACGTCACTTCTCTCATTTGTCAAATAATGCGAATGATTCCATTCTAAGTTATTTTCCACCTCTAAAATTGCTTTCATTTACTATTATTATTTTTTAAATAATGAAAACACTTTCTGGGAATTGTCTTAAGCACCAAATGGGTAGAGAAGAATTTTTTTTTTTTTTTTTTTGAGACACAGTCTCGCTCTGTTGCCCAGGCTGGAGTGCAGTGGCACAATCTCGGCTCACTGCACCTTCCGTCTCCTGGGTTCAAGCGATTCTCTTGCCTCAGCCTCCTGGGTAGCTGGGATTACAGGCATGCACCACCATGCCTGGCTAATTTTTGTATTTTTAGTAGAGATGGGGTTTCACCACGTTGGTCGGGCTGGTCTTGAACTCCTGACCTCGTGATCCAGCTGCCTCGGCCTCCCAAAATGCTGGGATTACAGGCGTGAGCCACCGCGCCTGGCTGGGTAGAGAAGAATTTACTGCTGATTAAGGTTGTGTTTTTCAACCTGCAATCCAGAGACCCTCAGAATAAAGATTACTTGAGGTTCCTATGAAAAATGCAGATTCCTGTCCTCCCCCTGGCTGAATCAGAATCTCATAAGGTGAGGCTCAGGTTTCTGCATTTTTCACAAGCTCTGTAATGGTTACAATGCACCCTAATGTTTGAGAACTAGTGGCCTAAAGAGAATGCAATCTAATAAGAGGGCAAGGCTAGTGCATAGCTTAAATTGCTCCAGCCTTTGGTAATCCCTTCTAAACACAGTGCCACCCATGTGGAGGAGACTGCAAGGAAGCTGTTATTCAAAGCAGAACAGTCAGCCTTGTGCTTGAGTCCTGCTTTATGCTTGCATGTTTCATAACAAAACACAAAGGCAAGTCTTCATATCATGATTTAGTCTTGATATCCAAGTCACTGACTACTGTACTTATGATAACAGCTTGAAGAGGACTGCAACTCTCCCCTCACTAATGGTGGCAGAGTTGGCTTGTGACACCTGGCTCAGGGAAGAAAAATGAGTAAATTCCTACCTCTTTACTCTTGATTCCTCTTCCACCCCAATACTGTTAACAAATCATCCTGTGTGATTCAAATAATCTGGCAGATGGAATACAGAAAATCTAAGTCACATTGTTCTTATCACTCTATGGCCAGATATTATACTAATCCAATTTTAAAAATCCTTTTCTGTGCAATAGAAATAACCAAAGCCCATTCTGTCTCCTTTCCTTTCTAATGCTGTTGATAGGAACAAAATATCAAGTAAGGATACATGCTAGAGATGTTAAATTCATGCAAGTAAAGTAAATTACAAAGAGAAGTGGTAATTTTGTTTATAGAATTTCACAATAAAATCCCTGTCACCATGAAAATCTTTTTATAATTTTAACAGGAAACTTAAAAGACATTTTGTTGCAAGACTATCTTAACAATTATAAGAATAATGCCATTATCTGTGCTCAATATAGATAAACGTAACAGTAACTTTAAAAGGCCAAGTATACTCATAAGTGAGGATGAAATTTCTTTTTCAACAACCAATATGCCAATATCCAACTTCTAGGTTTTATTCAATTCTAATGTCATGAGTTTCTCCTACCCCAATCAAAACTCCTGCCAAATGTCCACAAAATTGACACCAAAATCAAAAAACACAAAGAGAGGGACAGGGAGAGGGAAAAGAGAAATAGTGAGGAAGGAAGGAAGCTGACAAGAGCTACCATGCAAAATGACCAGAAGAACTGGAGTTCAGTGGCACAGATTAGCAGGAGCAGAGGAATGCTGAAAAAGATGGTGCTGCATAGAGTCTAACTTGGAGATGCCTGTATGATGCTGGATGACCAAGTACTAAGGTCACAAGTGTGTTCATGGACCCATAAGAACCAGGATCTTGACCCAAACTTGTAAGATTTTCTAAAAAGAAAATACTTCATCTAAATTGAAGTAATTCCTAAGTCAAACACCAGAAGAGTTCCTTATTTGATGTAAGTTGTGCCTAAAACTTTGGCTGATACAAAGAAACCCGTCCACTAAGGCACCCTGAGGCAATCTGACAATGTGTTGGAGAGAACTTTGTTGTCAGTACCACATCATTATGAGAGTACAGAGAACGGATCACCCGCAGGGGACTGGCTTCTTTCGGCAAGCAGTCAACAAGTTCACTGCACTGTTTGTCAAATCCCAACAAGCGAATCCCATAGCCATGTGGGGAAGAAATCATTCGCCCATCGGGGCTGAAGCAAAGTTCTTTGATGTAACCCCTGCCTACATTGGCTTCTTCAATGTAATGAGTCAGTCGTAGAGAACAGCGAGGTGAGACAGGTCGCACTGGAGCTCCTTCTTGGAATTCATAGACACAAGTACACTAGGGGGAGAGAAGGGAGACAAACCAAGGTTACAGAACCCAAATAGTGCTACAGATATTCCTTATTTTTAAAAAGCTCAACAGATTGCCAAAGCCACAGAATTGTTACAAGAAATCACTCAGAATAATGCTATCCCCCTCCCAACTAACAAAACTTGTAGGCCCCATCCTTTCTTATCTTCATAAGCTGAGGTTATTCTGTGTTATGATGCTTTAAAGCCTTTTGTTCCCTGAGGCTGCCTGTGACTTCTGTAGTAATACATTCTCTTTTCTAAGGGCAACAACAATGTCGATATTTTAAAAATTCCTGGAGTACATCCAAGCCCTAGAGTATCTTACCTCTTCCCCTACACAATTCAAAGGCTCTTCTCTTCTCTCCTTTCAGTTGTGGCCTCTAGGACCAGTGAGATCCTTGGAAGACTCTTGCTTTCCAGAGTGATGAGAATCATAAAGTCATTTAACACCTTTCCCCCTAGTCATCAGTATAGTCCCTTCCTTTCCCAGAGTTTCCCCTGGTTTTTAAAAAAAGAAAATTATGATACTCAATTGGCTTAGTAAAATCTCACATTTAGCCAGCTTAGCTGAAACATTTCAGACCTATGCTTATTATACAAGGGTTTTTTTTTTTTTTTTTGGGGGGGGGGGGGTGAGATGAAAGAGGCAGGATTTAAGAAGCTGGGCAAAATCTGAGCTGATGCTGGCCTTTAAAGTACCTCCCACCTTGCTCAACCCCGGCAGGAGAGGAATAAGAAGAGTTTGGAAGGGATAATGATACCGTATTAAGCAAGAGAGGACAGAAACAGGAGAGTCGAGAAGCAGGATCTCTAGCAGTATGCCCTTGAGGGCAGAGACTGCAGTCAGTGATTGGCCTAAGGTCTGCACACATGGCAATGGCAATTTGTCCAGTGAGCCCTGTTGAAGGTGGAGTGCTGCTGCCTGTACCTCCTCATCATCACTGTTGCTTGAGCACCGAAGAAGAGTGGCCCAGCCTTTTGGGTGCAGCTGTAAGGATGTGATGCAGTTTCCGTGGTCACTCTCACCAAGAACTTCAGGGGTTACGACTTCAAGACTATTTCGTGGTGAAACTCCTGAGATATAAGAAAATGAGGATGTGGGATTTGTATTATAAAAAAACTAAGGCAGTTCATCAATGCTTTTTATTTCTGGCAGCCACCTCCCATGCCATCATTCCTTAGTCTGCGCCTTATGCTACCATATGTTAAAGAGCATGGTACTCCCCAATGTATGGTGTGTGTGTGAGTTTTGGAGGGGTGAAGGTGTGAGGAAAGGGTATAAATAGAATGAAAGAATCCCAAGTTCCCACAGCAGTAATCATCACTGACCTAAGGCTAAGGCATAGAAGCTGACTAGGGGTTCTTTTATTTGGATCTTACATCTCAGAAAGCTCTTTATTTAAGTAAGAACCAAAGTTATGTGACACGAAAGGACTCTAGAAAGGTAAAAGGTAACAATTCTCCTCTCATTGGACCTGGTGCTTTCTGGTCCAGAGAAGGAAATACTTGGATGCCATGAGGATTGCCTTTAAGCAAATAAAAAGATCAGGACTTATGCCCCCGCAACAACAACACTATAAACAAAAAATAAAATGTTGGAGGTGAGGAAGGACACCTCACATAAAGGCATGTCAAAACAAGGGATGGGAGACATTGCCAATCATACATCTTCCTGGTGACTCTACTATGCCTCATCATTTCCTTCTACCTAACTCCCAATGAAAATGACTGCTGGAGTAAGGCACTGTTACTAATGGGAGTATGTTATATCCTTCAGGTGCGTGAAAAACCACTTTCATAGACACTGTAAGGAAGCAACTTAGAAATTCAATAGCAAGAGAAATACTTCAACACTGTGGAAGGAGTTACTTTGAAGGTAATGAGCTCCCTCTGTAAGATCCTTTGTGAATTGCTTGTCAAGTAGATATGTTACCTTCTTTTTAAAGATTCCCTTTAGATTACTACATGATTAACAGAAACCTGTGAAGCTCTAAATTACACTGCTCTAACAAAACTATACTGAAATAACTATTTCACATGTGATTGAACTTTAACAATTTTAGAGAAAAATAAACTCTTATTTTAAGAATTAATTTGGAAAACCTATAACAAAACCAGACAAGAAATGGCATTCTAAGTAGGTGGTTTGCTAACTGTGCTCCTCTGGAGTTCCTCAGGAGCTGGCAAAAGTGGGGAACCACGTGTGAGCTGAGGTGGAGATGGGGTGGGGAAGGCTGGAGGGTCAAGAGCCTCCCTAATTTTTCTTGAACCAGAGCTACTTTGATTGTATTTGTGCTACATCTCTAAGAATCCACAGCAGATTTCATGTCAAAAATAGAGTTCTAATGCTGAAATGCATTTGAAAGCCTCTGCTCTATACAGCTATATCTGCCAAAGGATGGTGTTAACATACTCTGACATCTGAAGATCCAGGATTTCCAACGTTTAGAGCAACTTCACCTATAAGCCCCACCTTCTCCCATGTTTTCCCTCTCTTTTCACCCTCTCATTTTCCTCTTCTTCCCAGCCTCCTCATATATCATCTCTTCCCTCATTCTCAACTCTCTGTGGCGTAGAACTGCTGTGTATTTGTGTTTGTGTGTTTACCACTGGTCAATAACAAGCAAGCATGTTTAACTATTCTTCTTAAGTTTCTTTTTCTTGTGGATGGTGTAGTCAATCAATAAAGATTTTTCTCAATGATTATTAGAAACCTTGACTTGTTTCCCATAGCACAAGTAGAAGGAGAACAGGAAGAATCTGCAAAAGATGTTTGTGTTACAAATCAAAGAAAACATGTTATACTTCTGGGCATAAATCTTTAAATTTAAGAGGAGGAGCCTAGAGTTCAATATCCAGAGGCAAGTGGATAGGCCATAGGTTAGGTTAGAAAGAGCTGTTAAACCATTCTACTCACATAAGTAGCCATGCAAGATAACCAGCATCTACCAGGCAAAGCCACCCAGTGAAAACACAAATTGGAAGTCTAAGATTTAGTCTCTGCCCAAAATTACAAGGTAGAGAAATGTCTATCTCCAAAAGTGACCCAAAATGACAAAAAAAAGCCATATCTGGTTCTTAATACTCAGTTCACAAAGAGAAGAATAAACAATAAATGGTATAAGAGCTTAGATGTCAGTTAGTATGAAGAGGAACAGTATGTGGAATTTGTATAGGTAGAAACCATTTCAACTTGGGGGGGCTGTGGTGGAAGGTATAGGGCAGAGCAGCTAGTTCTGCCAGAATGGCTAGGAAAAAACTGGGAAATACAGAGTGGAGCCAGATGGTAGCTCACTTTATCCTACAAACCCTTGGAAGGTGTCAGGCATTGCACAGACAAGGAAATGGCAGAGCAAAAAGTCTGAGGGTAACCAGGTGACTTTCACAATTACCTGAAAATTCATGCCTTATATTTATACAGAGCTTTCACATGCATAATCTCATTTAATTTTCACAACAATCTTGATTGAAATCTATATTTCTGAACTACTTCCTCTCCAAACTAGACCAAACTAAATCCAGCTAATAAAACCAAAGCTCAAGTTCCATTAAGATTTAACTCAAGATATTCAACCCCAGAGACTCTCAGTTAGTTTTTTGAAGATGAAGACTGAGGGATGAATCACCTCATCTCCATTGCTTTTATTTTTATGGATTAAAACCATAAAACTGGTTTTAATCAATAATCATATTGGCATAATCTGTTGTTACAAGATTATAAAATCCAACTTTTAACCTACCTTCTCTTTGAGAGGCTCGTGACATGTGTTTCTCAGAAGAATTAGAATCACTATGATGACAAGGTGAGCCAGAAACTCTAGGACCAGATGAACTTGATGAAGTGGTCAAATCTTAAAAATATGAAAAATTCTGACAATAAACCTAGCATAACTCTGGTAGTGGCTCTTAACTTTTTAATCATCTACTCAAACCATAGTTTTAAAACTTTTAAAAAATGCTCATGTATCATTGGCCTGTAAGACTGAGGAAGGCAAGACAGCTCTTTGAAGTGTTCTAAGATCTAGTCCCTTTCTGAATCTTTTATATCAAAGACTTGACTATGTGAAATAAAAATGAAAAACCAAATAATCATAGGAGCGTCTTTGGATCCTCATCATTTCTGTACTAAAGTGGAACCCAAAAATGCAATGAAAATGAAAACTAAGCTCTTAAGCCTATTGTTTTATGTTAAAATAGGGTCCAAACAACAGGCCTATTACCAGAAACATGAAGAGATTCTTCTTTAAAGTATACCAAAAACTTCCATTATCATTCTTGAAATTATGTGAATAGTCTTTTTTTTTTTTTTTGAGACAAGGATCTTGCTATGTTGCCCAGGCTGGACTCCTAATTCCTGGGTTCAAGTGATCCTCCTGCCTCAGCCTCAGCCTCCTGAGTAGCTGGGCCTACAGGCATGCACCACTGTGCCAGGTTTATGTGAATACTGTGAAATGTGAATACTGTGAAATGTGACACAAAGTTTACATTGAAAAAAAATGAGTATCAGGTAGTAGAGTCTGATACAGTACTCCAAATAGCAATGTCTATTTCATCACCACATTTTGCTAGTGGTCCCAAAGCTATGTTAAGAATTCTTACTAGTCTAATTTCCTATAATGTTATTTAGTATCAGAATTACCGTTAGAAAACTGAAAACCTTGTTGGTTTTTGAGATGAAATAGGCAAACTAGACATTCAAAATCACTATTTCTCACTAAGCTAGAGTGGCTTACCATGTTTAACTTAAAAGGCAAATTTGAATCTCAAAGGATTATACTCGTGTATTAATGAAATCCCTTGTTTGCAAGTAAGTTGGTAAAACTTAAATTTCTACTTTTAGCAATTATACCAGGCACTGCAGTACAATGATGTCTGTACTTTCCCAAAGAAATCTTCAGAAGTGGTCCTGTGCACATGGAGAAAGATTCCAACCTTTTTTTTTTTTGGACACAGGGTCTTTCTCTGTTGCCCAGGCTGGAGGGCAGTGGGGCGTAATCATGGCTCACTGCTACCTCAACCTGCCAGGCTCAAGTGATCCTCCTGCCCCAGCTTCCTGAGTAGATGGGACTACAGATGCATGCTAGCATATCTGGCTAATTTTTGTATTTTTCGTAGAGACAGGGTTTCACCATGTTGCCCAGGCTGGTCACAAACTCCTGGGCTCAAGCGATCCGCCCACCTCAGTCTCCCAAAGTGCTAGGATTACAAGCGTGAGCCACTGTGCC
Source organism: Hylobates moloch (assembly GCF_009828535.3). Lineage (NCBI taxonomy): Eukaryota > Metazoa > Chordata > Mammalia > Primates > Hylobatidae > Hylobates > Hylobates moloch. Next base: position 34,370,904 of record NW_026652285.1, on the reverse strand, counting down.
TGGCTAAATTTTTAAGTTATTTGTAGAGATGAGGTCTCCCTATGTTGCCCAGGCTACCCTTGAACTCCTGGGCTCAAGTGATCCTCCCACCTTGGCCTCCCAAAGTGATGGGATTACAGATGTGAGTCCCCACACCTGACCCCAACCATTCAAAGCTGCCTTTTAATAGCAATTTATTAGCATTCTATGTTCCAAATGCTTAAGTCTTTTTTCCCCCTGGATTTTTGTTTATAATGTAAATGATGGGTATGTCCCCATACCAGTCCCTTCTTTCCCAAAGGTAGATGAAATATAGTCTTTTTTAAATCACATAATGTTGATAAAATACAATATGTAAGTTTTTCTGAACCCTAAATTCACTTAAGTCTTAACAAAATCAGCAATGGGAGAAAGAGTTTTAGCAAGAGAGTGTTTAGAGAGTAATGAGATAAGATGGCACCAGCTTCCTGTGTCTGGACATCTATAAGTCTAGGACACAGATATACTTAAAACTAAAACTCTGTATTGACCATAACTTAATAAAAGCTCTGCTTGATTCCAGAAGGACTTAAGACCTTGTGCCATCACTAATTTTTGAGATAGTGATGATTCAAAATTACTGATGAAAAGATCCTGTGGCTAGCATAAAGCTAAAAGAAAATACTTCAGGGTCAGCAATTATTCCTCCTAGTCCATTTGTGATTCAGAGGTACATATGAATGATATGTCAGAGATACATACAAATCATTGTACTTGCTTAGATAAAAACCCATCACTGAGCTTTCTAAAGAATGCCTTTTAATTGTCTTCCCTTTTCCTGCTATCATTCTTGGAAAAGAAACATATATCATCTCTATGTTTGAGATTCTTGAGAAGAATCTTTTTGATCAAAAAAGAAAAGCTTACCTGAACTTGAAGTAGTTCTTCTTGCTCTTAAAATGGGATAGCTGCCTACTTCTAAAGACTTAGTTAAGTCAAGATCATGCAAAATTAAGAGATATCCAGAGGACGTTGAAATCAACATTTTGGAACAATCTGGTGTTAACCTCATTCGCATGAGAAAACGTGTGTGAAAGAATTTCTTATGTGGACACCCATCTTCTGTATACCTACAGGAGAAACCAAGCCAACAAAATCTAGAGTTATCATAAACATAACGGTTCCGTAATAATCATATTTTTTGCCCTTCAAAATAAAATGTAGGGAGGATGAGGAGAGCTTGGTCAATGGGCTCAAAATTCCAATTAGGAGGAATAAGTTCTAGGGTATTATATTGCACAGTACGGTGATGATGGTTAATAGTAAGATACAGTATATTATAAAATAGCTAGAAGAGTGACTGTTACATGTTCTTACCACAAAGGAATGATAAGTGCATGCTAATACTGATTTGCTCATTATACAATATATGTATCAAGACATCAAATTGTACCCTACAAATATGTACAGTTACAATGTGTCAATTAAAAAATATTTGAGGCCAGGCATGGTGGCTCATGCCTGTAACCCCAGCACTTTGGGAGACCAAGGCAGGAGGATTGCTTGAGCCTAGGAGTTCAAGACCATCCTGGGCAAGATGGTGACCCCATCTCTACAAAAATTTAAAAAATTAAAATAAATTAGCTGAGTGTGGTGGTGTGCACTCATAGTTCCAATACTCAGTAGGCTGAGGTGGGAGGATCATGCGAGCCTTGGAGTTTGAGGCTGCAGTGAGCTATGATCACACGACTGCACTCCAGCCTGGGTGGCAGACAGATAGACTCTGTCTCTATTAAAAAAAAAAAAAAAAAATTGAAACTTCAAAAATGAGATGTCTTTCCAATAAATTTTATTTTATGTTAATTATTATTATTTAAAATAGTACATGTTGTTTTAATCGATTGTGGACTAATAATATTGTAATGATCATTAAATCCAGAAGAAATGTAACACTAATAGCCCTGTGGTCACAGAAAACAATTTTTAAAATTAATGTCAGTTTACATGCATATTTTCGATGCCAATAAGAATGATCAGTAGGCTGGGGGTGGTGGCTCACGCCTGTAATCCCAACACTTTGGGAGGCTGAGGCGGGAGGACAGATGGAGCCCAGGAGTTGAAGACCAACCTGGGCAACATAGCAAGACCCTGTCTCTACAAAAAATAAAAAGCTGGAGACTGAGGTGCGAGGATGGTTTGAGCCTGGGATGTGGAGGGTGCAGTGAGCTATGAATGCGCCACTGCACACCAGCCTGAGCATATAACAGGATATAATTCTATGAGAAAATATAATGAAAATGAGTACCAGAAGAAAAAGTTGTAAAACTTCCAGCTGTTAAAAAAAAATAGAATTTACAGTCAATGTATATTGAGATTTACATGCTTAACAATCTTTTTGCTCATCATTCCTTCGTTCATCTCCAACATTCCTTTTTTGATCCTTTCTTTCTGAAGTATATCCCTCAGAATTTTTTTTTTTTTTTGAGATGGAGTTTTGCCCTTGTCACCCAGGCTGGAGTGCAATGGTACTGTCTCAGCTCGCTGCAACCTCTGCCTCCCGGGTTCAAGCGATTCTCCTGCCTCAGCCTCCCAAGTAGCTGGGATTACAGGCACGTGCCACCACACCCATGCCTGGGATTACAGGCATGAACCACCGTACCTGGCCAGAATTTTTTAAAGTTAGACTTTGTTGAGGTAAATTCTCTCACTTTTTATTGTTCTGAAAATCTTTTTTTTTTTTTTTTTTTGAGACGGAGTTTCACTCTTGTTGCCCAGGCTAGAGTGCAATGGCACGATCTTGGCTCACTGCGAAAAGCGATTCTCCTGCCTCAGCCTTTAAAAAAAATAAAATTTTTCAATGGTGTACATGATGTTTGAAATATGTATATATTGTGGAATGGCTAAATCAAGCTAATTTATATATATATATATATATATATAAAATACCTCACATACTTAACATTTATGATGATAACATTTAAAATCTACTTTTAACAAATTTCAATTATATATAATAACAACAGTAAAATGTCATTAACAGTGGTCATCATGTTGTACAATATAAATCTCCCAAGTAGCTGAGATTACAGGCACCTGCCACCACATCCAGCTAATTTTTCACATTTTTAGTAGAGACAGGGTTTCACCATGTTGGCCAGGCTGGTCTCAAAATCCTGACCTCTGGTGATCCACCGCCTTGGCCTACCAAAATGCTGGGATTATAGGCGTGAGCCAGCATGCCTGGCCTGTTCTGCAAATCTTTATTTCACTCTCTTTTAAGAGACTGGGTCTCCCTCTGTTGCCCAGGCTGGGGTGCAGTGGCATAATCATAGCTCACTATAACCTCAAATTCTCAGACTCAAGGGATCTTCCCACTTCAGCCTTCCAAGTAGCTGGAACTACAGGTGTGCACCACCACTCCTGGCTAGTTTTTAAATTTTCTGTAGAGATGGGGTCTTGCTGTGTTGCCCAGGCTAGTCTTGAACTCCTGGTTTCAAGTGATCCTCCCACTTCAGCCTCTCAAAGTGCTGAGATTATAAGTATGAGCCACTATGCCCAGCTCAACTCATCTTATTGAAAAAAGGTTTAGCTGAGCATATAATTTTAGGTCATTGTTTCTTTCTGAATATTTAGGATAATTTTCCACAGAATTCTATCTTCCATTGTTACTATTTGTGAGTCCGTTATTAGTCTGACTGTTACTTTGCGTAATTTATCTTTTTTCCCCCCTCTGGTTAATCTCTCTGTCTTTAGAGTACTGCAATTTCACTGGTATATGTAAATTTGGATCTCTTTTTATTTATCTTTATTGGGATTCGTTTGACTTTCCAAGTCTTAAGATTCATATTATTCATATATTCTGAAAGTTTCTCAGTCATTATTCCAATATTGCCTCTCACTGATTTTCTCTATTCTTTTAGAGCTCCAAATATATGTATGAAACATTCATGTTTGACTCTCCTTTTCTTATAACTTGCTTCTTTATATTTTCTATCTCTTCATTTCATTTCAATAATTTTCAATATCTTTTTCATATATATATATATATATATATATATATATATATTTTTTTTTTTTTTTTTTTTTTTTTTTTTGAGACAGACCTTTCTGTCGCCCTGGCTCACTGCAACCTCCGCCTCCCAGGTTCAAGAGATTCTCCTGCCTCAGCTTCCCAAGTAAGTGGGATTACAAGCGCCTGCCACCATGCCCAGCTAATTTTTGTATTTTTAGTAAAGATGGGTTTTACCATGTTGGCCAGGCTGGTCTCAAACTCCTGATCTCAAGTGATCTACCCTCCTCAGCCTCCCAAAGTGCTGGGATTACAGGCGTGAGCCACTGTGCCCAGGCAGTTTATGCCCTTTATTTTAAAATGTGCTTATTGGCTAGGTGCAGTGGCTCATGCCTGTAATCCCAGCACTTTGGGAGGCCGAGGTGGGAGGATCACTTGAGCCAGAAGTTAGAGACCAGCATGGGCAACATAATGAGACACTGTCTCTACGAAAAAATGTAAAAGTAGCCAGGCAGAGTGTCACACTGCTGGTCCCAGGTACTTGAGAGGCTGAGGTAGGAGGATGGCTTGAGCCCAGGAGGACAAGGTGGTAGTTGGCTTGAGCCCAGGAGGACAAGGTGGTAGTAAACTATGATTGTGCCACTATATTCCACCCTGTCACCCAAGCTGGAGTGCAATGGCACAATCTCAGTTCACTGCAGCCTCCTCCTCCCAGGTTCAAGCAATTCTCCTGCCTTAGCCTCCCAAGTAGCTGGGATTACAGGTGTGTGGCATCACACCTGGCTAATCTTTGTATTTTCAGTACAGACAACGTTTCACCATGTTGGCCAGGCTGGTCTTGAACTCCTGATCTCAAACGATCCACCCGCCTTGGCCTCCCAAAGTGCTGGGATTGCAGGCGTGAGCTACCGCGCCAGGCCTAAAAAAATAAATTTTTTTAATGGTGTACATGATATTTGAGATATGTATATATTGTGGAATGGCTAAATCAAGCTAATTAATATATATATATATATATAACCTCACATACTTAGCATTTATGATGATAACACTTAAAATCTACTTTTAACAAATTTCAATTATATATAATAACAGTAAATTGTCATTAACAGTGGTCATCATGTTGTACATTATAAATCTCTTGAACTTTTATTCCTCCTAACTGAAATGTTGTATTTTTTGACCAAAGTTTCCCCCCACTGTACTCCACCCACCTATCCCCAGTCCCTGGTAACCACCATTCTACTATCTGCTTCTATGAGTTTTTGACTTTTTTTTAATTATTATTTTAATTTTTATTTTTATTTACTTTTTTTTTGAGACGGAGTCTCGCTCTGTCGCCCAGGCTGGAGTGCAGTGGCGCAATCTCGGCTCACTGCAAGCTCCGCCTCCCGGGTTCACGCCATTCTCCTGCCTCAGCCTCTCCGAGTAGCTGGGACTACAGGCGCCCGCCACCACGCCCGGCTAATTTTTTGTATTTTTAGTAGAGACGGGGTTTCACCATGGTCTCGATCTCCTGACCTCGTGATCCGCCCGCCTCGGCCTCCCAAAGTGCTGGGATTACAAGCGTGAGCCATCACGCCCAGCCAAGTTTTTGACTTTTTTAGATTCTACATGTAAGTGATATTTGTCTTTCTAAGCCTGGCTTATTTTGCTTAATATAATGTCCTCCAGGGTCATTCGTGTTGTTGCAAATGACAAAATTTCCTTCTTTCTTAAGGCTGAATAGTATTTTGCTGTGTATATTACAACATTTTTAATCCATTCATTCATTGATGGACGTTTAGGTTAACTCCATATCTTGGCTACTGTGAATAGTGCTGTAATGAACATGAGAGTGCAGATATCTTTTCGACATAGTGATTTAATTTCCTTTGGATATATACCTAGTAGAAGGATTGTTGGATTTATATGGTAGTTCTATTTTTAAGTTTTTGAGGAACCTCCCTACTGTCTTCCATAATTTGTATCTAATGACCTTTGTTAACTCTTACTAATTCTGATAATTCTCTGAGGAATTTTAGGGATTAGAAAACTTTGGCCTATGGGCCAAATTTGGCCCACTTTTATCTATTTTATGTTTTAAAGACAGGGTGTCAATCTGTTGCCCAGGCTAGAGTGCAGTGGTGCGATCATGGCTCACTGAAACCTTGAACTCCTGGGCTCAAGGGGTCCTCCTGTCTCGCCCTCTTGAGTACCTGGGACTACAGGCGCACATGGCCACACTTGGCTAATGTTTTAAATTTTGTTGTTGTTGTTGTTGTTGAGACGGAGTCTTGCACTGTTGCCCAGGCTGGAATGCAGTGGTGCGATCTTAGCTCACTGCAACCTCTGCCTCCTAGGTTCAAGCGATTCTCCTGCCTCAGCCTCCTGAGTAGCTGGGATTACAGGCACCCGCCACACCCGGCTAATTTTTTTGTATTTTTAGTAGAGACGGAGTTTCACTATATTGGTCAGGCTGGTCTCGACCTCCTGACCTCATGATCTGCCTGCCTCAACCTCCCAAGGTGCTGGGATTACAGGCGTGAGCCACCGTGCCTGGCCATGTTTTAAAATTTTTTAGAGATGAGGTCTTACTATGTTGCCCAGGTTGGTCTCAAACTCCTGGGCTCACGCAATCCTCCCACCTTGGCCTCCCAAAGTGATGGGATTATAGGCATGAGCCACTGTGCCTGACCACTGCCTGGTTCTATAAAGAAAGTTTGTATGAACACAGCCACATCTATTCATTTATGTATCATCTATGACGGCTCAGAGACCGTGTAGTACACAAAGCCTAAAACATGCACTACCTGGTCCTTTACAGAAATAGTTTGCCAACCCCTAATACATCATCTGTGAATAATAATTGTTTTCTTCTTTCTAATCCATATATAATTGTTTTCTTCCTTCTTTTATTGCACCAACTAGTACCCTCCCCCGCTTCACCCACCCCATGACACTGATGAACAGTAGTGGTAACAGTGAGCAAGCTCTCCTTCCAGATTTTAAGGAGAAAACTTCTTAAGGTTCACCATTTAAAAATGTGCTGTAATTTTTTAGTATATACTTTTGATAAATTTCCTTCTATCTCTAGTTAATTAATGATTCAGGAGTTTCATTGAGGTATAACTTACATGCCATAAAACTCACTCATTTTAGGTGTAAATTAAGTTGTTGTTTTTTTTTTTTTTTTTTTTTTGAGAGACAGTCTCGCTCTGTCACCCAGGCTGGAGAGCAGTGGCACGATCTTGGCTCACTGGAACCTCCACCTCCCAGATTCAAGCAATTCTCCTGCCTCAGCCTCCTGAGCAGCTGGGATTACAGGCGCCCACCACTACGCCCTGCTAATTTTTGGATTTTTAGTAAAGACAGGGTTTCACCATGTTGGCCAGGCTGGTCTCAAGCTCCTGACCTCAGGTGATCCACCCCCCTCGGCCTCCCAAAGTGCTGGGATTACAGGTGTGAGCCACCACGCCAGGCCACAATTAAGTAATTTTTTAGTAAATTTACAGAGTTGTGCAATCAACGCAATCCAGTTTTAGAACATTTTCTTCACCTTAAGAGATTCCTCCTGCCCATTAGCAATCATTTTCTGTTCCCACTCTCAGCTCCAGGCAACCACTAATCAACTTTCTGTCTCTATAGATTTACCTATTCTAGATATTTTATATAAATAGAATCGTACAGTAAGTAGTCTTTTGCAAGCTGGCTTTTTTCACCCAGCATAATTTTTTGAGGTTCATCCATGTCATAGCATGTATCAATTATTTGTTCGTTTTCATTGCTAAATAGTATTCTGTTGCATACATACACCACATTTGGTTTATCTGTTTACCACTTGCTGGATATTTGGATTGGTTCCATTTTTGCTTATTATGAGTGCTACTATAAAGATTCATGTACAAGTCTTTGTGTGGCCATATATGTTCATTTCTCTTGAGTAGATATCTAGGAGTGGAATTGGTGGATCATATGGTAACTCCATGTTTAACATTTTATGAAACTGCTGACTTGTTTTCTTAAGTGGTTATTCCATTTTACATTCCCACCAGCAATGTGGGTTTCAGCAATCAGAGTTCCAGTTTCTCCACGTTCTTGCCAATACTTGTTATTAATTAATAATATGGAGTCTTCCAATCCATGAACATGGACTATCTCCCCATTTATTTACAACTTCTTATATTCCCTTCAGCAATGTTTTATAGTTTTCAGTGTACAGCTCTTATACCTCTTTTGTTAAATTTATTCCTATGTATTTTACCCTTTTTGATGCTATTGGGAATGAAATTATTTTCTTCATTCATTTTTGGATTGTTCATTGCTTATAAGTAGAAATACAATTGATTGTATATCTTGTGAATTTACTAAACTTGTTTATTAGGTCTAGTGGATTTCTTGATAGCTTCCTTACTATTTTCTATATACAGAAACATATCTCCTGCATATGAAGACAGTTTACTTCTTCCTTTCCAATCTGAATGCCTTTTCTTTTTTTTACGTGATTGCACCTCCAGTGCAATGTTGCGCCTCAAGTATAATTTCAAATAAAAGTGGTGAGAGCCTTCCTTCCAATCTTAGGGGGAATGCACTCAGTCTTTCAATGTGAAGCAAGATTCTTAGTTGTTGAGTACATTCCCTTTTATGCCTAGTTTTATCACAAAGAGATTTTGTCAAGTGCTTTTCTGTCTTGATTATCATACGGGTTTTGACCTTGATTAGTATAATGTATTACATTAACTGATTTGGGGAGTTAAACCAACCCTGTATTCCTAAGATAAATTCCACTTGCTGATGACATAAAAATGTTTATATATATTGTTGGATTTTCTAATATTTTGTTGAGGATTTTTCCATCCTTTTTTTTTTTTTTTTTTAGGAGTATTTGTGGTTTCTATTCTTTTTTTTTTTTTGAGACAGAGTTTCACTCTTGTCCCTCAGGCGCTGGAGTGCAATGGTGTGATCTTGGCTCACTGCAACTTCTGCCTTCTGGGTTCACGCAATTCTCCTGCCTCAGCCTCCCGAGTAGCTGAGATTACAGGCATGCACCACCACGTCCAGCTAATTTTTGTATTTTTAGTAGAGATGGGGTTTCACCATGTTGACCAGGCTGGTCTTGAACTCCTGACCTCAAGTGATCCGCCCACTTTCGCCTCTCAAAATGCTAGGATTACAGGCATGAGCCACCACACCCAGCCCTGTAGTTTCTGTTCTTATGGTGTCTGTCTGGTCTTAGTATCAGGATAATAGTACACTCAAAGAATGAGTTGGAAAATATCCTGTCTCCTCTATATGCTGGAAGAGTTTGTGAAGGATTGTTATAATTTACTATGTAAATATTTGGTGGAATTAATCAGTAAAGCCATTTGATTCTGGGCTTTTCACTGTGGGAGTATTTTTAAATTACCAATTCAGGCCAGTCACAGTGGCTCACACCTGTAATCCCAGCACTTTGGGAGGCCGAGGCAGGCAGATCACTGAGGTCAGGAGTTTGAGACCAGCGTGACCAACATGGTGAAACCCTGTCTCTACTAAAAATACAAAAATTAGCTGGGGGTGGTGGCGGATGCCTGTAATCCCAGTTACTTAGGAGGCTGAGGCAGGAGGATCACTTGAACCCGGGAAGCAGAGGTTGCAGTGACTCCATCTTAAAAAAAAAAATTACCAATTCGATTTCTTTACTTGCTGTAGGTCTATAAGTCAACAGATTTTCTATTTATCTTAAGTCAATTTCAGTAATTTGTGACTCCCTAGGTGTCTATCTGTTCATCTATGTTGCCTAATTTGTTGCCATAAAGTTGCTCATAGTACTCCTTATTAATCCTTTTAATTTCTGTAAGGTTGGTTATGATGTCTCCTCTCTTTTGTTTTTAATTATGACTAAATGTTGAATCTTATTCCTCATTTGAAACAATCACACAGATTTACCCATTTTATCTGTTAATGTGGGTAATTATATTAATACAATTTCTATTGATAAACCATCTTTTCATTCCTTGAGGAAGCCCAACTTGGTCATGATATTTACTACAATGTAGGGTTCAATTTCTTTGCATTTAGAATATTTGTATTTACATTCATATTACAGATTGGTCTTTCTTTTTTTTTTAAATATTATCTTTGTTAAGTTCGGGTATCAAGGTCATACTAGTTTTATACATGATGTAAGAATTCCCTTTTTCAATAATCTGATCAGTTTAATACAATTAGAATGTTCTCTCTTATTTGCAATATTTGGTAGAAGTCACCTGTAAAACTGACAGACCTGTTCTTTTATTAGTACTGTAGGTAGTTTTTAATTCATTTTTTCCATTTCTTTAATGGCTGTGGCAGAGCTGATGTTCAGAATATTTAAATAACAAGCACCGCATGAACACTTGCCATCAGAATAGATGCAGATGGCTGTGCTGGAACAGGGTCCTGGAATCACCATATTGTGTAAGGGGGGCTTTTGTTACTGAATTATGGGAAGGTTTTGAGGGAGGTATCTCTAGAAGAGGGGCCTGGGTAGTCAGAGGGTGTCAGAGGGTAACTCAGGGCAGTGCCTATTTACGAATTCGTATGGAAGAAGTTCAATCTTTTAACAGTACTTCAGCTGAACCAGTACATATTGGCTAAATATTAGTCCTAGTAATAGGTCTATTTCAGGTTTTCTATTTCTTCCTTGGCCAGTTTTGCTAAGGTGTATTTTTTAGTAAACTGCCTATTTCATCAAAGTTTTCAAGTATGTAGGGATAAAGCTCATCTATCATATTATTCTATATTGTTGTCTCCTTTTTTATTGCTGATATTCGTTATTTATGTCTTTTTTCTCTTGATGAATCTTGCCAGAGAATTGCCTATTCAATTAGCTTTTTTCAAAGAGCAGTCTTTAAAAATTCCTCTATTATATTTTCATTTTTGACATCATCAATTTTATGCTTTTACACTTATCATTTCCATACATCTACTTTCTTTGGGTTTATCCTTTTACCTTTTTCCAGTTTTTTGAGTAAGATGCTTAGTTCATCAATTTTCAACCTATCTTCAGTATGATTTCTTCTTTGATCCATAAATTATTTAAAAGTGAGTTTATAAGTCTCTAAACATGAGAATTTTTAATTAATAACTAACTGATACTAAGAACAGGGAAAATGGTTTGTGTGATAATAATTCTTTGGTACCAGCTGAAACCTACTTTGTGGTTCAGTACATGCTCAATTTTTGTACTGGTTCTAAGTTTGCTTCAGAGGATGTTTTCACTAGTTGTTGGTAGCAGAATTCTAAATATGTGTAATACATCAAGCTTATTAATAATATTTAAATCTTCCACAGCCTTATCCATTTTCGTTTGTTGTTGTTGTTATTTTTCTTTTTTGAGACAGAATCTCACTCTGTCACCCAGGCTGGCTCACTGCAACCTCCGCCTCCCAGGTTCAAGCGATTCTCCTGCCTCAGTCTCCCAAGTAGCTGGGATTACAGGCATGTGCCACTAGGCCCTGCTAATTTTTGTGTTTTATTTATTTTTGTTGTTGTTGTTGTTATTGTTTTGAGACAGAGTCTGACTCTGTGGCCCAGGCTGGAGTGCAGTGGCACAACCTCGGCTCACTGCAACCTCTACCTCCTGGGTTCAAGTGATTCTCCTGCCTCAGCCTCCCAAGTAGCTGGGATTACAGGAGCCAGCCACCATGCCTGGCTAATTTTTGTATTTTTAGTAGAGATGGGGTTTCTGCATGCTGGCCAGGCTGGTTTTGAACTCCTGACCTCAGGTGATCCACCCACCTCAGCCTTCCAAAGTGCTGGGATTACAGGTGTGAGCCACCACACGTGGCCTAATTTTTGTATTTTTTAGTAGAGATGGAGTTTCACCATGTTGGCCAGGCTGGTCTCCTGACCTCAAGTGATCTGCCCACCTCAGCCTCCCAAAGTGCTGGGATTATAGGCGTGAGCCACCATGTCTGTCCCATTTTTGTCTATCTTATCTAGATAAGTAAATGAGAGAATGCTGTTAATATTTTCCACTGAGATGGAGATTTCTCACTTCTTTCTTGTAATTCTGTCCACTTTTGCTTTTTATAGTTTTATGCTATGCTTTTAGGTGCATACAAGCTTTTATATTTTAGTGAAATTAATCTTTTGTTATAGTACCTTTTTATCAATAATGCTTTTTGCCTTAAACTTTATTTTGTTTGCTATTAATGTAGCTACAACTGTTTTGTCTTTGATGTATAATTCTGTTCGTTTTTTCTCATCCTTTTACTTTCAACTTTTCTGGGTTTGCATGTTTTAACTGTGTCCCTTACAAAGAAAATACAGTTCTGTTTTATTTTTAATCTAATCTAACACTGTCTATTTTTAACTGGACAGTTTAGTTAATATATGTTTATCACAATTATTAATATTTGGATTGAAGCTTAGGTTATCTGCCTACTAGTTTTATGCTTTGTGAAATAACAAAAAATATTTTTCCTGAAATTAAGGAAATTTGTTTTATAAGCCAGTTTTCATCATGAACTATACGACTTGGTCTCCTTCCTGTATAATTTTCTCCAACATTTTTAGTTGCAGTATATGACTAGTTTTGTGCTTCCTAATTTACCTGTTCTTTTAAATAATTATCTTTTTCCCTTCCCTTCTCTGCTTCTATGGGATTGATCATGTTTTATTAGTTTTTTACCCTCTACTAATTTGGAAGTTATCATTTATATTTCTATTCAAATTTTATTTCTAAATTTTAGTAAAGAAATTCATTTAGTAGGTATGCTTGTCTTTGTCTGAAGATAACCAGTAGTTTTGTCTTCCACTCAGAGTATGGGTAGCTAGAAATCTCTAAGAATAGCCCCCCTCTTTTTACATGTGACCTCTAAAAAGAAGATTTCGAAAATGATGGCCACACACAGTGGCTCATGCCTATAATCCTTGTATTTTGGGAGCTGAGGCAGGAGGATCAGCTGAGCCCAGGAGTTCAAGACCAGCCTGGGCAGCATAGCAAGACCCATTCTTTACAAAAAATAAAAAATTAGGTGGGCATGGTGGCACATGCCTATAGTCCTAGCTGCTCAGGAGGCTGAGGCAGGAGGATCACTTAAGCCTGGGAGATCCAGTCTGCACTGAGCTGTGACTGCACCACTGCACTACAGCCTGGGTGACAATGCGAGACCCTGTCTCAAAAACAACAACAAAAACAAATACACACAGAAATGATCATGGTGTGTTTACTATATTATCATTTCACCATAGCTAGCAAAGCAGGCATATTTTAATTGTTTTTCAAACTTCAACTCTTTAAATATCAACTTCTTTATAAGGAGACATTTTGTTGGAATGTTGCACAACAGAGGCATAACTGGCATTTTAGGTGGGACAACTAGTCCACTGTGCACACTGACCTGTGCACTGCAGGATGTTTAGAAACTCTGGTCCTTGCCGACTACATGCTAGTAGATAGCTCTCTTCCCCCATAGTGACAACCAAAACTGCCCCACATTTTATTTCTAAACATTCCCTTTGAGATCAGTACCATTCCAAATGAGAACTACTCTTTTAATGCATGAAAACAAAGAACAAAAATTACATACTAAATATATGTAGAATTGAGGGAAGAAAAAGTGAGAAACAGTTTAGTTTCACAGGAGAAATAACAAAAATATTTTTCCTTAAATTCAGGAAACTCTTTTTTTATAAGCCAGTTTTCATCATTAACTATACTACTTGGTCTCCTTCCTGTATAATTTTCTCCAAAATTTTTAGTTGCAATATATGACTAGCTACAATTAACAAAATATATCATCACTTTTTGGTTGTTTTTTCTAAAGCCAGTTTCCTTCTTGAGGCTAGGACAGAACACTGAATTTGTTCACCATCTTTAAAAAAATGTTTTTGTTCATAATCCTAACATGGTCTCCTATTCACAAACCTGTTAGTGTCCCAAATAATGACATTTCCATCAAATCCTGATGTTACTAAGAGTCTTGTATTAGTATCATATTCGATGTTCTTCACCCAGCTAGTGTGACCATGTAAAGTGCATACTTTGGTGTTCAATTTTCTCAGATCCCATAGTGCTATTGTAGTGTCATCAGAGCAGGTAGCAAACAGCCGGTTATCAAGAAATCTATAAAAGCAGAAAAACAAAACCCTGGTTCATTTAATCTCTTTTTAAAGGAAAATTGATTTGAGAAACAGTCACTATATTACCTAGTCAAGAAAGAAAAAAAGGACTACACACTCATTATATAAACCCAATGACTGATATACTATAAAAAGTATACTTTGCATAATCACAGAGCCAGGATACTATGGTTTAATGACAGTCACATTGCAATTGGATCCATTTGCTTTAAATTACTAATTTTTATTTGAAATTGGAAATAGGGGTAAGTGTTTGGAAAACAGTGACAGAAGGGAAAAAAGAACTTAAGAATCTCTATAGGAAAAAATGATGAGAGAGAATTTAATAGGAGATAGAGGAAGTTTTGAAGACTTGATTGCCGAGAGGGACACATTACATATAATCAAAATCATGAGAAATATTTGCTCTGCTACAAGGAACATCTTTTTTCTATTTAGAACACAGTTACATACAAAAATTGCTGTAAAAATTGCCATTATTTTAAATCTTTTAACTCAAAGGTATTTCCCAAATAATCTCTTAGCAACATTTTATTAGGACCAATCAAGATTACAAAATAGACTTAAAATGCTCTATAATTCAGACTTTTTATTATTTTACACTAACTTCTCAATCCTTAGTGAGAATATATTTAATACAAATCTTAAAAAATAAACTACTATTCACACTTGAATTTTCATTTAATTTAACATTAGGATGCTTTCTGTAATACATGCTGTTATCCTAGTCTCTTACAGAAGAAATGAATTCTGGTGCTTCTTCTAAGATAAATTTACATATAATTGTCAGAAATCAACCTCAATATCCACAAATACCATAATGACCTTCCTAAAATTGATCACGGTTTTCAAATACCAGGCATTTACACAGGTTGTTTCTGCTAGGTGAAACACCTTCCTCCTGCCCCTGGATCTAGCTAATTCTTGCTTTCTTTTTAATACCATCATGTGTCGCTTAATGATGGAATATATTCTGAGAAATGTGTCCTTAGGTGATTTTGTTGTTGTGTGAACATCATAGAATGAACTTACACAAACCTAGATGGTACACACTGAGGTTATATGGTATATAGCCTATCACTCATAGCTACAAATGTGCACAGCATGTTACCATACTAAATACTGTATGCAACTGTAACACAATTGTATTTGTATATTGAAAGACAGAAAAAATACAGTAAAAGTACTGTATAAAAGATTTAAAATGTTACACCTGTATAGGGCACTTACCATGAATGGAGCTTGCAGGAGTGGGAGTTGCTCTGGGTGAGTCAGTGTGAAGGCCTAGGGCATTACTGTCCATTACTGTAGACATTATAAAGACTGTACACTTAGGCTACACTAAATTAATTTTAAAATTTTTCTTCAGTAATAAATTAACCTTAGATCACTATAACTTTTTTTACTTCATGAATTTTTAATTTTTTAAACTTTTGACTCTTTTGTAATAACAGCTTAAACACAAACACATTGTATAACTGTACAAAAATATTTTCTTTCTTTATATCCTTATTTTATTACCTTTTTTCTATTAAAATGTTTACTTTTTAAACTTTTTTGTTAAAAACAAAGACACACATTAGCCTAGTCCTACACAGGGTAAAAATCATCAGTATCACTGTCTTCCACCTCCACATCTTGCCCCACTGGAAGGCCTCCAGGGGCAATAACAAGAACAGAGCTGTCATCTCCTGATAACAATGGCTTCTCCTGGAATACCTCCTGAAGAACCTCCCTGAGGCTGTTTTACAGTTTCCTTTTTTTTTTTTTAAGTAGGAGTACATTCTAAAATAACAATAAAAAGTATAACATAGTAAGTATTAGGCAATAGGAATTTTCCAGCTCCATTATAATCTTCTGGAACCACTGTTTTATATGGTGTCACTCACTGAAACGTTGTTATGTGGCATATAACTTTTCAGCTGTTATCCCCTTCAGGAAGCCTTCCTTGTTTAACCAGCCTGGTAGACCTACCAATTCTCTGAGCTCCCAAAGCATTCTGGGAGCTTCTATCATAATACTTAATATTATACTGTAAGGAACAACTTTACTATAAACTCCTTGAAGACAGAAGGAACCTGTCTGCCTAGGGTCATGGTTAGATCTGCAGTATACAATACACATGGTGCCAGACACATATGCACTCAACAAATACTTACAAAATAAATGAAAGAGGAGTTCACTGCCTAGTAGAAAAGACATTGTAACTACATAATTACACAAAATAATTGTGTGGAATAAGCAAACAGGGTGGCTGGGAAAGACTTCATGATGTTATCATTTGAACTGAATAAAAGATGAGCAGGAACTCCCTAAGTGGTCAGGGTTACTAAGCAAAGATACACAGGCATGTGAGCGGATGGTGCCCTCTGAGAAGCAGCAGTTAGGAGTGCTGTGTGTGGGAAAGTAGAGATGACGAGGGAATACATTATGGATTTATTCCATGGTGATTCCAAGTAACTATTTTTTAATTATAAAAATACATTTCCTGGCCAGGCGTGGTAGCTCATGCCTATAAGCCCAACATTTTGGAAGGCCAAGATGGATGGATCACTTGAGCTCAGGAGTTTGAGACCAGCCTGAGCAACATGACGAAACCCCATCTCTTATTTTAAAAATAACAATAACAAAAAACATTTCTATTGAAAATATTTTTAATGAAAAAAAAATCGGCTGGGCGCGGTAGCTCACGTCTGTAATCCCAGCATTTTGGGAGGCCGAGGCGGGTGGATCACAAGGTCAGGAGTTCAAGACCAGCCTGGCCGAGATGGTGAAACCCTGTCTCTACTAAAAATACAAAAAAAAATTAGCTGGGCGTGGTGGCGGGTGCCTGTAATCCCAGATACTCGGAGGCTGAGGCAGAGAATTGCTTGAACCCGGGAGGCGGATGTTGCAGTGAGCTGAGATCATGCCACTGCACTCCAGCTGGGGCACAGAGCAAGACTCTGTCTCAAAAAAAAAAAATCCATCACCAAAAATAACCACTTTACTGATGTTTAGTTTAATTTCTATGTTTTAAACCTAATATTATGTCAAAAACATATTGCCGTTATTAAAGATTTATTGACAAAATCGTGTTTAATGGCTGAATAGTGTTCACTGTATGAAGGAAACTGAAATCTTTTTTCTTTTTAATTTTTTTTTTTTGGAGACAGAGTCACGCTCTATCCCCTAGGTGCTGACTGCAACCTCTACCTCCTGCATTCAAGTAATTCTCATGCCTCAGCCTCCAGAGTAGCTGGGATTACAGGCGCCCGCCACGACGCCCAGCTAATTTTTGTATTTTTAGTAGAGACGGGTTTCTTCAGATTGGCCAGGCTGGTCACAAACTCCTGACCTCAGGTGATCTGCCTGACTCGGCCTCCCAAAGTGCTGGGATTACAGGAGTGAGCCACCATGCCCGACTTCTTTTTAAAATGAATATGCAATTTTTGGTTGTTTGGATTGCTTACAATTTTTTACTGCTAAAAAACACTAAGATGAGCACACTTACAGCCAAATATTAATCACATCCCTATGTAGTTCTGTAAGTATACTCCCAGAAAAACATATTGCTAAGTAAAATGAGATTTTTTTAATGTAAGTTTTTTTTAATGTAGCCAAATTGTTCTCCAAAAAAACATACCAATATGGAGTTCCATCAGCAGTTAGGAGAGTGTCCATTTTCCCAAATCCTTGCCACATAGGTCTTTAAAAAAACTTTCTCCTAAGTGCTAGAACAAAATCATCTTGTTTTAAGTTGAAACTTGTATTTTTAGTAAAGTTGAAACTTTTTCACATTTATTAGAAAAATATTTTTCTTTGCTGTTCATGTTCCTTGCTGATTTTATAACTGCAGTATTATTTTTATTACTGAGTTGTAAAAAAAAAATCTTTAAAGATAATATATCAGTTTTTCAAATACTGTGCATTGCATATATTTTCCACATATTTCTATCTTTTATATGGTTTATGTTTTCTTACCATATTAAAATTTTAATTTTTTTTTTTCTTGAGACAGGGTCTTGCTCTGTTGCCCGGGCTGGAGTGCAGTGATGAATATGGCTCACTGCAGCCTTGACCTCCCAGGCTCAAGCAACCCTCCTTGTCTCAGCCTCCTGAGTAGCTGGGACTATGGGCACATGCCACCATGCCCAGCTAATCAAAATTGTAATTCTTCTTTTTTTTTTTTTGATACACAGGCAGTATGTATTCAACACACTGATACCTAATAACATGTCAGGAAAAGAGAACAGGCAATGTAGTTTAAGGGGGGAAAAATTGAGAAGTCATAACTACTCCAAAGATGTGAAGGAAACCACAAAAGACATGGACCTGCTTCTACTATAAAAAGAAAATGAAGCACTTCTCTGGGGTTGCTATACCAACTGTTTCAGCCCATTGTAGTCTTGCCTCTTTCAGAGCTTTAGCCACTATTTCATTTCATGGAAAAGCAGACATCTCCTAACAAACAGAGTGACATTTACCAAAAGAAAGAGGGCTTATTAGTGAGAAGCTTAGTAAAGAAAAATATTTACCTATGCTTTGCAGAATTTTCTTTTCTTTTCTTTTCTTTTTTTTTTTTTTTTTGAGATGGAGTCTCGCTCTGTTCCCAGGCTGGAGTGCAGTGGCGCAATCTCGTCTCACTGCAGCCTCCACCTCCTGGGTTCAAGCGATTCTCCTGCCTCAGCCTCCTGAGTAGCTGGGATTACAGGCACGCGCCACCACGTTCAGCTAATTTTTGTATTTTTAGTAGAGACGGGGTTTCACTGTGTTAGCCAGGATGGTCTCGATCTCCTGACTTCGTGATCCGCCCGCCTCGGCCTCCCAAAGTGCTGGGATTACAGGCATGAGCCACCGTGCCCGGCCTGCTTTGCGCAATTTTCGAAAGCCATTATTTCTATTCAATTTTGGGTACTTACTGCAGTGCTGGATGCAAAGTTTATGCATTAAAAGCTTATTGAATGAATGAATCACAGGATAAATAATACAACTAGTAATTTCTTAAGATCATAAATTCCATTACAGTAACCCTGGTAGGCAACTCTATAAAGTTCTGGGCTCCAAGAAGAGTTCAGTGCATGCCATAAATGTGTTTGATCTGCTGTGAAGTATATTCAGTCTTCAAAATGTAATGCTTAAATGAGATAAAATTGGTTGGTTACCACCCCCAAATTAGCATATGCCAGCCTGCACAAAGGTAAATAGCAAAAACTTTAACTGCTCAGTCTGAATTAACCAAAGATTCCTTCTAGGAATCTTAAAAAAAAAATAAGGGTGTGAACACTTCAAGCACTTATTTTCAGATGCATCAACTGACATAAATTAAAAATGGTACAAACTAATAATTGAACACCAGTAGCATAACAAAATAGAATTTTCACTCTTTCCGCTTTGAGTCAAAGTGGTTTGCTCATGTTTGTTGAAATCATAACTGAAACAATTACATGTATAAAAATAATAGATAAAAGTGGTTCTTCCATTAAAGTTCCATTCCCTGCTCTCAGCTGATGAGAGCATGAGAACTCAATGGAGCAATTAGGGCAGACTCAAATCGTCTCAGCTGGAAGCACTCTCCACTTAAACATACTCATCTGGCCCACCCTCATTCCAAATTCAGGCAAAAATGGCCTCCCTGAGGCTTTATGCTTTCTTCTTTTTCTTCTGATAGTGTTTCCCAGATTGGCTCCTTGATGTGTTCTGGTAACTGTTCTAATTGTGTCTTTGTTACTTCCACGGCAACCCCTTCAGGTAAGTTTCGCTGAATATATTCCAAGTAGACATCTGCTGTGCTTCCAGTTAGATGTTCTAACTCTAAACATCTGTAAAGTGTTCTCATTTCATACTGAACTCTGTGCTTCTTGTAAATATGCACTGATTTGAGAAGAGTAAATCGCTGTATTTTCCTTGGAGGTTCGTGTACTTTTTTTTTTTTTTTTTTTTGAGACGGAGTCTTGCTCTGTCCTCCAGGCTGGAGTGCAGTGGCGCGACGTGTACTTTAATAGAGATACCAAGTTCCTTAGCAGCAAGCACAGCAAAATATTCATAACTGTCCAATACAGCCTTACCGTGGCGGCACGGCATTTGGGGCCGTGTGCCGGCGCCTCTGGCAGGGATTGGGGAATTTTTCTGTAAACAGTTCTAAGGGCAATACAGCCAAAAATGGTGGCTTTCTTCTCAGTACCAATATGAAGTGGGTACAGTTTTCAAACCTACACGTTGATGTTCCAAAGGATTTGACCAAACCTGTGATAACAATCTCTGATGAACCAGACACATTATATAAAATTTTAATTCTTATATTGTCAAGTCCATTTTTCCCTTATAGGTTTACCTTTACTGATAATGTTCTTTTTGGTGGTTGTTGTTTTGAGACTGAGTTTCGCTCTTGTTGCCCAGGCTGGAGTGCAATGGCGTGATTCTCAGCTCACTGCAACCTCTGCCTCCCGGGTTCAAGTGATTCTCCTGCTTGAGCCTCCTAAGTAGCTGGGATTACAGGTGCCCGCCACCACACCCAGGTAATTTTTGTTGTTGTTGTTGTTTTGTACAGGGTCTTACTCTGTCTCCCAGGCTGGAGTGCAGTGGCGCGATCTCGGCTCACTGCAACTCCACCTTCCGGGCTCAAGTCATTCTCCTGCCTCAGCCTCCCAAGTAGCTGGGATTACAGGTGCCCAGCTAATTTTTGTATTTTCAGTAGAGACAGGGTTTCACCATTTTGGCCAGGCTGGTCTCAAACTCCTGGCATCAAATGATCTGCCTGCCTCGGCCTCCCAAAGTGCTGGGATTACAGGCGTGAGACACCACACCCGGCCCCAGCTAATTTTTTTTTTACATTTTTAGTAGAGAGGGTTTCAACATGTTGGCCAAGCGGGTTTTGAACTCCTGACCTCAACTGGTCTGCCCACTTGGACCTCCCAAAGTGCTAGGATTACAGGTGTGAGCCACTGAGCCCAGCCCTGATGATGCTTTCTAAAGTAAAACTAGTTCAATGACTTCCATATTTGACAGAAATTATGTGACTGAGACTGGGCACAGTGGCTCACACCCATAATCCCAGCACTATGGGAGGCCGAGGCCAGCCGATCTCTTGAATTCAGGAGTTTGAGACCAGCCTGGGCAACATGGTGTGACCTCGTCTCTACAAAAAATACCAAAATTAGCCAGGTGTGGTGGCACGCGCCTGTAGTCCCAGCTATTCAGGAGGCTGAGGCAAGAGAATCGCTTGAGCCAGGGAGGCGGAGGTTGCAGTGAGTCGAGATAGCACCACTGCACTCTAGCCTGGGCGACATGAGTGAAACCCTGTCTCAAAAAAAAAAAAAAAAAAAAAGTACGTGATTGAGAAAAATACATACAAAAAATGTTTTCTAAAAGGCTACTGGAAAGTTAAAGTTTTAAAATAAATTGAGCATATTCATACATTTGAAAAGTTTTTAAAAAATAACAAAGATATTTTATTCAGTCTACAGAAAATACTTAATGCACAGATGGATTTAAAACCCCAATGGGGTTATATTGCTATAGGCCACAGTGGTCTGAGAGTTTTAAGGAAGAGAGATTATTAGAATGAGAGTTTCAGAAAGATCTCTGAACTGGCTAGGTTTCCAGACTGTTGGACTTTCATAAAAAATAAAAAGGCGGATTAGCTTTTTAATTTTTGTTAATAAGGTCATTTAAAAAACTATAATTGTTGCATGAAAGGATATTTTAATACCAAAAATATAGAAAAATATAAAGTTGGAATAAAATCTAATAATTTTGAATTGAATAAGTTTAATGAGAAATTCAATACTTTGACTTTAATTGGCTCGTTTTTGCCTCAAAATATTACTTATTAAAAACTTTGATATTGGAAGTTGCTGTTTAGTAAAATATAAATTAAAAAAAAGATGGCTGGGCACAGTGGCTCACTCCTGTAATTCCAGCACTTTGGGAGGTCAAGAAGGGCGCATCACCTGAGCTCGAGTTTGAGACCAGCCTGGGCAACATGATGTAACCCCATCTCTACTAAAAATACAAAAATTAGCCAGGTGTGGTGACGCCTGCCTGTAATATCAGCTACTCGGGAGGCTGACACAGGAGAATCGCTTGAGCTGGCGGGGCGGAGGCAGCAATGAGCCAAGATCGTGCCACTGCACTCCAGCCTAGGCGGCAAAGCAAACAAAAAAAAAACTTTGGTATTGGAAAATCACTGATAAAGAGAAAAAAATTGTAGAATATTAAGAATGTATACTAGGAGATAAAGCACCTAGAACAATTTTTATCCCAAAATCAACAGATGCAGAGAATGTAGTGTTAGACAAATCCTTGGATATGTGGGCCTGGTCCTCTCAAAATAAAACTCAGTCTAGCTTAATAAGTTAATAAGTGTAAAATATTTATAACTCCACAGACCCCAATAAATAAGAGACAACCCTTCAAACACACTGAAATCTATGTCTCTGAATCACAGAACTTCTCCAAATGTCCCCATCAAACTCCAGCATACATGACTGTAACAGCTATGGGTAAGCTGACATCTGGACAAATTCAAGGTCTTCATTGTCAGATGATAGGGTAAAGGATAAAAGAAACTGAAAGTGAATTCTATTAAAATGGGTACTAACATTTCATTGTATAAATGAAAGTGTTGTTGAGTCTATATCTTAAAAAAAATTAAACGAAAATTCATGAAAATAAACATTTTCCTGTTTATTTAACTACAGACGATCCCCCACTTAAAATTGTTCGACTAACAATTTTTTGACTTTATGATGTTTACCTGAGTATTAAATTTATTTTGACTTCCAATATTTTCAACTGACAATGGGTTTATTGGGAGATAATCCCATCAGAAGTTGAAGAGTATCTGCATATGCAAATTCTCAGAACAAGAATAAATTAAATGTTTGGCATTTTTTACATAATCTTCCCAATGAAATAAAGATAGCAGAATATGACATCCTTACTTCATATTTGAATTTGTAGTATAATCAAAAAGAAGGTCATTTCAGCTCACGCCTGTAGTCCCAACACTTTGGGAGGCTGAGCCAGGTGGATTGCTTGAGGTCAGGAGTTCAAGACCAGCCCTGGCAACATAGAGAAACCCTATCTCTACAAAAGATTAGCCAAGCCTGTAGTCCCAGCTATTGAGAGGCTGAGGCAGGAAAACTGCTTGAGCCCAGGAGGCAGAAGTTGCAGTGAGCCATGATCGTGCCACTGCACACCAGCCTAACCTGGGTAACAGCAAGACCCTGTCAAAAACAAAAACAACAAAACAAAACCTAAAACAGGGAGTCATTTCTGTATAAATATTCAAGGGCCTCATCAATTTTCCCAAGAGCCTTTTTCCTTAGTCCTGTGAGATATTCACATAATGCTTTGAGGTGTCTATCATGTGATAATTGATGTCATTTTCTTTTATCTAATTGATCACTACTCTTAATTCTATGATATCATTATCTGCCAGTGATTTTATATTACTTGACCAGTTCTCTAACATAATTTTCAGGGTTTTGCAAAATTCTGCATCCTTTGTAAGATAAGAAATTTCATGTTCCCACTGACACAGCACTACATTTGCATTACATAGTTTGAAATTTAACAATCAGCAGCAGACCAACAAAGACAGTGGGAGGGAGAAATAGATCCTGGAATATATTTAAATGGGTATTAATTTTTTTTTGTTTTTTGAGATGGAGTCTCACTCTTGTTGCCCAGGCTGGCATGCAATGGCGTGATCTCGGCTCACTGCAACCTCCACCTCCTAGGTTCAAGCGATTCTCCTGCTTCAGCCTCCCAAGTAGCTGGGATTACAGGCGCCTGCCACCATGCCCCACTAATTTTTGTATTTTTAGTAGAGATGGGGTTTCACCATGTTGGCCAGGATGGTCTCGAACTCCTGACCTCAGGTGGTCCGCCCACCTCGGCTTCCCAAAGTACTGGGATTACAGACATGAGCTACCTTGCACAGCCTAAATGGGTACTAATTATTATTTTTTTTTTTTCGAGATGGTTCAAGCGATTCTCCTGCCTCAGCCTCCTGAGTAGCTGGGATTACAGGCACCCGCCACCATGGCCGACTAAATAGGTACTAATTTTTTAAATGTAGTATCACTAAGTAAATATTCTTACGATGACCTCCTGGCTTCTCCCTGCAACTTCATAACTGGGGGGACCTAGATCTTTTTTTTTGTCTTTTGAGATGGAGTCTTGCTCTGTCGCCCAGGCTGGAGTGCAGTGGCACGATCTCAGATCACTGCAACCTCTGCCTCCCGGGTTCAAGCAATTCTCTGCCTCAGCCTCCCGAGTAGCTGGGATTACAGGTGCTGGCCACCATGCCCAGCTAATGATTATTAAATGAACTCTAAATCCACATACAGATCCCTCAGGAATGAGAAGTAAGCCTGTATAATGGGTGTAACTATTTAAATTACAGACTTTTCCCACTACTTTCCCAAAATATGAAGTAACAAAATATTCTCCGTAACTACCAATGTTTTTTATTTTTTTATTTTACAAGATAATAAGCAAACTACAAAACTAAGAAATGAACTAGAAGACATTACCAAGTATGTACAAAATGACTGTCTAGATTCAAACCAGAAAATGCTTGCCCCTGTCTCTGAACAGTACAGTGAGGTGATCTAATGGAACTGAGTATGAATTCCAGCTCCACCACTTACTATATCTAAGAACTTGCGCAAATCTCCTTATTTGAGTTATAGTTTTTTTATTCCTTAAATAGCTACAATATCTGTCTCACAGAGGGATACTGTGAGGATTAAGTAATGTATAAAAAGTGCTTCACAGAAGGTTTGGCACATAGAAAGCATTCAAAAAATGGAAGTTAGTATTATTAATAAATAAAGCACACTTGAGCTCATGCACCAAAGACTCTTCAGATCCTCACTCAAAACTTTTTTTTTTTTTTGAGACAGAGTCTCGCCCTATCGCTCAGGCTGGAGTGCAGTGGCGCGATCTCGACTCACTGCAACCTCCACCTCCTGGGTTCAAGCGAGTCTCCTGCCTCCCGAGTAGCTAGGACTGCAGGTGTGTGCCACCACGCCCAGCTAATTTTTGTATTTTTAATAGAGACGGGGTTTCACCATGTTAGCCAGGCTGGTCTGGAACTCCTGACCTCAGGCAATCTGCCCACCTCAGCTTCCCAAAGTGCTGGCATTACAGGTGTGAGCCGCTGCGCCCAGCCAAAACTCTTAAGTTACGTATACTTCTAAACGAGCTTCAAAATCGATTTCTCTAATCAATAGATCAGAAGAAGCAGATTCAAATTTGTAGGCATGAGTTGCTATGGCAGGCATACTGGCAGCAGCAAATGAAGGCTAACATTGATAAATAATACATTCTAATAGCGGATTAGTCAAAGGTTGTTTTGAGTAAAGGCAAACAACTTGGCACAAGTCATCTTTCTGAGATAAGAATTTTTAAATTATAAAATATTAGCAACATAGAGAAAACTATGAAAAATATAACAAACATCTGTGACACCACTCAGCTTTATCAATTTTAACATTTTATCTTTCACATATTTTTGAACATTACAAACAAAGTTGAAGTGCCTTGTGTATCCCTCCCCAATCCCTTCCCTTCTCTTCCTCCCCAGAGGGAACCACTATCCAAAAGTTGTTGTTATTCCCATGTAAATTTTTAAAACCTTGAATTCATATGTATGTAACCATAAACACTTTATAGTATTGTTTTGCATTCAGTTTTTTCTCTGTAAATGTTTAATAAGCACCCACCATATGCTAGGCACAATTCTAGATGCTGGGATAGAGCACAGAACAAATACATGCCCTCACCAAGCTTATGTTTGTAATGTTTTCAAATTTTATGTAAATGGTATCACACTATAAAGCTCATTCTACATTTTTTTCTTTTCTACCTCATCTTTAAATTTCTGAGATGTGCGTCAGATGCTGATGCTTTTAGTTCATTTATCTTAACTGATGTATTTCATTGTATGAGTACACCAGAATTTATTTATCTATTAATATTTCCTCTTGATAGACATTCGTTTCCAACTTCTATTACAATGCTATAATGAACCTTCTTTATATACCTCCGTGTCCACATATGCATTAATTTCTTTCTTCTTCTTCTTTATTCTTTTTTTAAGAGACAGGGTCTTGCTCTGTCACCCAGACTGGAATGCAGTGGTGCAATCATGGCTCCCTGTAGCCTCAAACTCCTAGGCTCAAGCATTCCTCCTAAGCTTTCCAAGTAGCTGGGACTATAGGCACATACAACTACACCTGGCTAATTTTTAAATTTTTTGTAGAGACGGAGTCTCACTATGTTGCCCAGGCTGGTCTCGAACTCCTGCCCTCCAGTGATTCTCCCACCTCAGCCTCCCAAAATGCTGGGATTATAGGTATGAGCCACCATGCCCAGCCTGCATTAATTATTAAAAAAAATTAATCTTCAACTTTACCATATATTGCTAAACTGCTCTTCAAAATAATGTTATAAGTTTATACTTCATCAGTAATATCTAAGAGTGCCTATTTATCAACATTTCTCTGCCAAGAGAAATACCAAGTATTTTTCTGCCAATACTTGGTATTTACTGTTATTTTTATTTGCACTTCCATAATAAATTATAAGCTTGAACATCTTTCTGTAGTTATTGTTCATTGTAGTTTTTTGTTTTATTTTATTTTATTTATTTATTTTTTTGAGATGGAGTCTTGCTCTTGTTGCCTAGGCTGGAATGCAATGGCACAGTGTTGGCTCACCGCAACCTCCGCCTCATGGGTTCAAGTGATTCTCCTGCCTCAGCCTCCCGAGTAGCTGGGATTACAGGCATGACCACTATGCCCGGCTAATTTTTGTATTTTTATTAGAGACGGGGTTTCTCCACGTTGGTCAGGCTGGTCTCAAACTCCCTACCTCAGGTGATCTACCCAAAAGTGCGGGAATTACAGGTGTGAGCCACCATGCCCGGGCTGTTCATTGTAGTTTATCTTATGTGATTCTCTGCCTCTTTTGCTAAAGGGTTATTATCTTACATACTAATACTTTTCTGGTTATGTACATTGAAAATACCTTCTCCCACCAACTATAGCCTATCTTCTCACATTTTTATGATGCGTATGGTTACAATGAAGTTTAAAATCTTTTTATGCAGTTGAACTGATCAATCCTTAATGATTTATGCTTTCTGTATCTAAAAAAATCCTTTCTTACACTTAGAACACAACTATATTCTATACTTTCTCCTGAAACTTTAAAGGTTTGCTTTCATAATTAGATTTTTAATCTAACTGGAAGTTATTTTCACTTATGGTGTGAAGTATAGATCTAATTTTATTCTATTTTTTCATATATATAGCCAAACCTCTCTTTTCCATTTCCACCCCCCACTGATTCATAATACTCCTGCTATCATATACAACATTTTTATAGGTACACAGGTCTGTTTCTGGGATATTCCATTGTCACTTAATCTACTCCTGTTTTAAGACTACATACTATAGGCATGCACCACCATGCCTCGCTCTTGCTGTTCTATATAAGTTTTAAAATCAAGTTTTATGAAAAATTCTGTTGGTATTTTAACTAAAACTACACTGGATTTATGGAATAATTTGGGGAGAATCAACTTCTTTATGATACTGACTTTTTGCCTCCAGAGAAGATTTGAATTTGTTTTCCTTTTTTTTTTTCTTTTTTCTGAGAGGGGGTCTTGCTATTTTGCTCAGGCTGGCCATGACCTCCTGGGCTCAGCCTTGGCCTCCCATGACCTCCTGGGCTCAGCCTTGGTCTCCCAAGTACCTGGGACTACAGGTGTGTGCCACTGCACCTGGCATACTTATATTTGTTTTTACAGATACATGACAGTGCTTCCAACCTGAATCCAATTGAAAATTGTTGGCTGGAGATTTTGAACTATATGGTAGTGTGAATTTGGGTCCCACACATGGATGAGTGCTGGATTGTGGTTAGATATTCACAGAGGAGGGCCAGGCACAGTGGCTCATGCCTGTAATTTCAGCACTTAGGGAGGCCGAGGTGGGAGGATCGCTTGAGGTCAGCAGTGTCAGACCAGCCTGGGCAACATAGCAAGACCCTGTCTCTACAAAAAGAAATTTTTTAAAATAGCCAGGGGTGGTGGCACACACCTATAGTCCCAGCTACTTGGGAGGTTGAAATGGGAAAATCCCTTGAACTATGCAGTGAGCTATGATCATGCCACTGAACTCCAGCCTGGGCGACAGAGTGGGACTCTGTCTCTAAAATAGAGAGAGACTTTCTCTAAAATAAAAATAAAATAAAATAAGATATTCAGCTACTTCTCTCCCCAGTGCCACAGCCTATATGAACAGGGTGGTTTATCTCTAGATCACCTTTTTGCTGAAAGTAAGCACTTTTGGGGTCCCAGCCTTAAGCAGAGTCATTCTATTAAATTCCTCACCTTAAACTGGTTCTAGAATTATCTCTCTTGTTCTCTTTATTTCTCATACTTGTCAAAACAGAAGCTCAAGGTCACCAGCATTTGGCAGAAGCCTCCAGGGTAAAAGCCAACTGAACACCTGTTTACTTCTTTGCATTCCTGATTCCATTTCATTTTTGGCCCATGGATTCCTGTCTTTCTTATCAGCTCAACTACATATTAGAAAAAAATATATATATAACATTTTATCCAGTATTTGTTTTTAATTAGAAACATTGTTCAGGATATTTTTTGTTCTTAAAAACATATTTGTTTAATGTGAATACATTAACTCTACCACCATTTTGATAACTCTGTTTTGCATCTTTTTTGTTTTTGTTTTCTACCTGCTTGTTTGCTTGCTTGTTTTTGAGACCCCAGATGCAGAAGGTGGAGTTAATCATACTTTTATCCTATTGTAGCATATTTTCATCACCAATCTGTGCAAGGTTCCCAGGTCACTTTGTTGTCTGAGCATTTGTTTCCATTTATCCCCACCTCCAACTTTCATTTCCTCCCCTACCCATTTAGGAAAGGATTTGTTCTGATCGCATGTAGTTGCTTCTGTATGTTGGTGTTCTTACAAAATAGGCATTGTGGTGGCCGGGCGCAGTGGCTCACCGCTGTAATCCCAGCACTTTGGGAGGCCAAGGCGGGTGGATCACCTGAGGTCGGGAGTTCGAGACCACTCTGATTAACATGGAGAAACCCTGTCTCTACTGAAAAATACAAAATTAGCCAGGCGCGGTGGCACATGCCTGTAATCCCAGCTACTTGGGAGGCTGAGGCAGGAGAATCGCTTGAACTTGGAAGGCAGAGGTTGTGGTGAGCTGAGATTGCGCCATTGCACTCCAGCCTGGGCAACAAGAGCGAAACTCCATTTCAAAAAAAAAAAAAAAAGAAAAGGTATTATGGTATTTGGGTGTATGTTTTATTTGCATAAATGATAGCGTATTACATATTCTGCTTCTAGAACATATTTTTCTCTCTAAAAAACTACTAGGTTCTGAAATCTCATACATGTGGCACAGGCATATCTAATCTGGGTTCCCATTGCCGAACATCACCCTGGCGTCATCTGCCACGTTTCACCTGTGCATTCTCTTATTGATGGTGGGCACTCAGCTGGCTCCAGTGCTCTCCCACATACATACGCCACACCAAACAACCTCAAACCTGTGGGCTCTTGTGGATCCTATAAGAATGTCTCTGGACTATATACTCAGTAGCATAACTGCTGGGTCATAGCGTTAGTAGCCCTAGATCCTTTCAGAAAGGCTGCAGCATCCACACCCCATCAGCCATCATGATACAGAACCCATCTATGCCAACATTTGGCTTATCCAGCTTTTAAATTTTTGCAGTCCAGTAGATGTAAAGTGGCATTTTGTTCTAATTCTCATTTGTGTGATTACTAATAACTTTAAGCTTCTCTTTACATGCATAATAGCTGTAGGGGTTTCCTTTCTATCAATTGTTTGTCCATATCCTTTGCCCATTTTTCTACTGGGGTTGCCCTCCTAATTTTTATTTGCAGGAGTCCCTTGTATATTCTGGGCATTAATCCCTTGTCAGCTTTTAACATTGAAATACCTTTTCTCATTTGTTCAGCTATGCATTAACTCTGTTCATATTGCCTTTTTTTTTTTTAAGAAATATACCACTTTTTTAAACTTTTTTTTTTTTTTAAGATGGAGTCTCGCTCTGTCGCTCAGGCTGGTGTACAGTGACACAATCTCGGCTCACTACAGCCGCCACCTCCTGGGTTCCAGCGATTCTCCTGCCTCAGCCTCCTGGGTAGCTGGGATTACAGGCACGTGCCACCAAGCCTGGCTATTTTTTTTTTTTTTTTTTTTTTTTGTATTTTTAGTAGAGACAGGGTTTCACCATGTTGGCCAGGCTGGTCTCAAACTTCTGACTTCAGGTGATCTGCCTGCCTCAGCCTCCCAAAGTGCTAGGATTTGTACAGGCATGAGCCACTGTGCCCAGCCACTTTTTAAAATTTTTAAGTTCAGGGGTACATGTGTAGGTTTGTTATATAGCTAAATTTGTGTCATAGAGGTTTGCTGTACAGATTATTTTGTCACTCAGGTATTAAGCCTAGTACTCATTAGTTATTTAACCTGATCCTCTCCCTCCTCCCACCCTCCACTCTCTGGAAGGCCCCAGCGTCTGTTGCTCCCCTCTATGTGTCCATGTGTTCTCATCATCTAGCTCCCACTTCTAAGTGAGAACATGCAGTATTTGGTTTTCTGTTCCTGCATTAGTTTGCTAAAGATAATGGCCTCCAGTTTTACCCATGTTCCTACAAAGGACATGATCTCATTCTTTTTTATGGCTGCATAGTATTGCATGGTGTATATGTACTACATTTTCCTTATCCAGTCTGCCATTGATGGGCATTTAGGTTGATTCCATGTTTTTGCTATTGTGAATAGTGCTGCAATGAACATATGCATGCATGTGTCTTTATCTTTGGGTATATACCCTGTAATGGGACTGCTGGGTCGAATGGTAGTTGTTTTTAGGTCTTTGAGGAATCAACACACTATTTTCCACAATGGTTGAACTAATTTACACTGTCACCAATGTGTATAAGTGTTCCTTTTTCTCTGTAACCTCACCAGCATCTGTATTTTTTTGACTTTTTAATAACAGTCATTTGTTCAGGATATTTTAAAATCTTCTACTGCCTAATTTTTATCTGCTTGATTTATCAGTTTTGGATAGAACTGTATTAAAATATCTCACTATAATTGTAGACTCCTAATTGTTTATAATTCTGTTTTTGCTTTGTGTATTTTAAGGCTATATTTAAGGTGCATTCAAGTTCATAATTATAAATCTTCTTGGTAGACTTTTCCTTTCATTAATATGTACCGTTTCATTTTATCTTTATTAAAGCCCTTGGTCTTTCATCTGTCTGATATTGATAATTTCTATCAGTTTTCTTTTCCCATTTCTCAGTGGTTTTATTTTTGGTATTACTAAACATCTATCGATAGAGCAACGGATACATAATTTGGCTTTTTATTCAAATTGTTGACTCTTTTTTTTTTTTTTTTTTGAGACGGAGTCTTGCTCTGTGGCCCAGGCTGGAGTGCAGTGGCGCAATCTCGGCTCACTGCAAGCTCTGCCTCCCAGGTTCGTGCCATTCTCCTGCCTCAGCCTCTCCGAGTAGCTGGGACTACAGGCGCCTGCCACCACGCCTGGCTAATTTTTTGTATTTTTAGTAGAGACGGGGTTTCACCGTGGTCTCGATCTCCTGACCTCGTGATCCGCCCGCCTCGGCCTCCCAAAGTGCTGGGATTACAAGCGTGAGCCACCACGCCCGGTGGTTGACTCTTAACAAAGAAAATTAATCTATATTTACTTTGAACTACTCATATATTTGGAACTCTTTCTACTTCTTGTCTTCTATATTCTATTTATTATCCCTTTTCTTCACTTAAATTTTTTTTTTTACTTTTTTAAACTATCCTGTCTTTTACTGAACTAATTAAGTTTTCAATATTCTCTTTTGCCCTTCTGCTGCTTTGAGAGCTATAATGGTTTGTATTTCCATTATTTTAGTTAAATCTTTTCAGTTTTTTCATCGCATATATTTAATTATACATTTTTCTAGAAAAGTCTGAATTACTTAATATTTTTATCTTCCTCTCGAACATGAAGAGGGCCTTAACATATTATACCTTCCCACTTAACTCCCCCGTGCATACAATCTATTTGTTGTTGCTATCTAGAACCACACTGTCCAATTTGGTAATGTAGCCTTTACCTACATCTGCTTTTGAGTCCTTGATAGGCAGGCAGTCTGAATTAAGATGTGCTCTAATGACTGGGCACGGTGCCTGACGCCTGTAATCCCAGCACTTTGGGAGGCTGAGGCAGGTAGATCATTTGAGGTCAGGAGTTCGAGACCAGCCTGGCCAACGTGGTGAAACCCCATCTCTACTAAAAATACAAAAATTAGCTGAGTGTGGTGGCACATGCCTGTAATCCTAGCTACTCAGGAGGCTGAGGCACAAGAATTGCTTCAGTCCAGGAGACAGAGGTTGCAGTGAGCCGAGATCACACCACTGCACTCCAGCCTGGGCAACATAGCGAGACTCTGTCTCAAAAAAAAAAAAAAAGATGTGCTCTAAGTATAAATACAAACTGGATTTTGAAGACTTAGCATGAAAAAAATGAAAGTAAAATATCTCAATAATTTTTATATTGATTACATGTTGAAATGATAATATTTTGGACATACTGGGTTAAATAAATTATTAAAAATTAATTTTACCTCTTTTTTCTTTTTTAATGTGACTACTATAAAATTAAAAATTACATATGTGATTCGCATTACATTTTTATTGGATAGTGCTAATTTAGAGTTTTAGTTTTTATTTTGTTTTACGTGTACCCCCCCCCAAAAAAAACTCCTAAATTCCTTTCTCTTAGTAACAGTTAACATTTTACCTAATTACAATTCTTTAGTCTGGATTAACAGTTTCCCTGGACATAAGATGGTATTGAACATTATTTTGCCTTCATATTGAAGATATTAATATTACTCCATTTTCTCCTGATATCAACTATTGCTAATGAGAAACCTGTTTCTGTAATTACTGTACTTCTGTAGGTAATCTGGCTTCTAACTTTGGTAGCTTCTAAGATTTTCTCTTGACTTTTGGTATTCTAGAGTTTCACCACAACCTGTCTAGATGTAGATTTATCTTTATTTAAACTGCTTACACTATAAAGTTCACTTTTGATTTGATGTCTCAGGCCCTTCAGTGCTAAAAATTCTCAGCCATTGTTATCTTCAAAAATTAGTTTTCTACCACTATTTTTCTATAACTATACACTGTAATCTCTCAATTAATCCTGTCTTTCAACTACTTTTTCATATTTTAACCTTTTTTATGTGTTCTGTGTGAATTTTAAGTGCTATATTCTAACTTGTTAATTCATTTATCAATAGTGTAAAAGGTAAAGTTTATCCCATCTATTGAGTTTTTCATATACCAACTACATAATTTCTTTTTCTTTCTTTTTATAAAGATAGAGTCTTGCTCTGTCACCTAGGCTGAGAGCAGTGGTGCAATCATAGCTCACTGCAGCCTTGAACTCCTGGGCTCAAGTGATCCTCCTGTCTCAGCCTCTCAAGCTGCTGGGATTACAGGTACAAGATACCAAGCCCAGCTTGATGCTTTTTTTTTTTTTTCCATAAGTTATTGGAATACAGGTGGTATTTGGTTACATGAGTAAGTTCTTTAGTGGGGATTTGTGAGACCCTGGTGCACCCATCACCCAAGCAGTATACGCTGCACCATATTTGTTGTCTTTTATCCCTCGCCCAACCTCCCGCTCTTCCCCTCAAGTCCCCAAAGTCTATTGTATCATTCTTATGCCTTTACGTCCTCATAGCTTAGGTCCCACATATCAGTGGGAACCTGTGATGTTTGGTTTTCCATTCCTGAGTTACTTCACTTAAAATAATAGTCTCCAGTCTCATCCAGGTCATTGCAAATGCTGTTAATTCATTCCTTTTTATGGCTGAGTAGTATTCCATCATATAGATATATATATATACCACAGTTTCTTTATCCATTCATTGATTAATGGGCATTTGGGTTGGTTCCACGATTTGGCTATTGTGAATTGTGCTGCTATAAACATGTGTACAAGTATCTTTTTCAAATAATGACTTCTTTTTCTCTGGGTAGATACCCAGGAGTGAAATTGCTGGATCAAATGGTAGTTCTACTTTTAGTTCTTTAAGGAATCTCTCCACTGTTTTCCATAGCAGCTGTACTAGTTTACATTCCCATCAGCAGTGTAGAAGTGTTCCCTGATCACCGCATCCACGCCAACATCTACTGTTTTTTGATTCTTTGATTATGGCATTCTTACAGGAGTAAGGTGGTATCGCACTGTGGTTTTGACTTGCATTTCTCTGATCATTAGTGATGTTGAGCATTTTTTCCTATGTTTGTTGGCCATATGAAGAATTATTTTTCTGAGAATTGTCTATTCATTTCCTTAGCCCACTTTTTTAATGGGATTGATTGTTTTTTTCTTACTGATTTGAGTTTGTTGTAGATTCTGGATATTAGTCCTTTGTCAGATGTATAGATTGTGAAGTCTTCTCCCACTCTGTGGGTTGTCTGTTTATTCTGCCGACTGTTCCTTTTGCCATGCGAAATCTCTTTAGTTTAATTAGGTCCCAGCTATTTATCTTTATCTTTATTGCAATTGCTTTTGGGGTTTTGGTCATGAAGTCCTTGCCTAAGCCAATGTCTGGAAGGGTTTTTTCATTATAGTTTCAGGTTTTAGGTTTAAGTCCTTAATCCATCTTGAGCTGATTTTTGTATAAAGTGAGAGATGAGAATCCAGTTACATTCTCCTACGTGTGGCTAGCCAATTATCCTAGCACCATTTGTTGAAAAGGGTGTCCTTTCCCCACGTTATGTTTTTGTTTGCTTTGTCCAAGATCGGTTGGCTGTAAGTATTTGGATTTATATCTGGGCAGCTTGACATTTTTAATTTCTGAGAGTTCTAGCTAGTTCTTTACTACATTGACTTTTTCTTGTTCAATCTCTTTTGTTTCAGTTTTTAAGCTCTCTTTAATTGGAACATATCCTTTAATTTATTTCTCTGAGCATCCTTAAAAGTTAAAGTTAAAAGTAAAAGTTAAAGGCTTAAAAGTTTCTCCCAATCATTGGAATACCATGCAGCTATTAAAAAGAATAAGGTAATCCCATGGGTATTAATATCAAATGATCTCTAAACATGTTATTAAGTGAAAAAGGCAAGGTAAATAATAACGTGTAAATGCTACCATTTATATAAAAATGTACATATGTGTGAGTGTATATATATATGCTTGTATATGCAACAATTATCTTAGAAAGGATAGCAAGAAATGGATAACAGTGGTTGCCTTTGGGGAGGGAAACTGGGTAGCTAGGTGAAAGAGGTGGAGATAGATTTACTTTTCACTGTTTACCCTTTTTGTACCTTTGAATTTTGTACTACATGCATCTATTACTAGTCAAAAATAAATACATAATTTATTTTTTAAAATAAAGACTTTGTTGAACTGCTCCATAAAATTAATTTCATCCAGATAAATGAATGTTTTGGTGGCTGATTTTGTTATATTAATATTATATGTCTTTATAAATTTTAGAATTTGGGTTATAGGTTTCTTTTGAGTAGAAAGGGTTTTTAATTTCTCTCTCTCCTCCTGTTTAATGGTTTCAGAGTTGCTCCCACTTGGCCATCTGGGCCCCCGGTCCACAACTAGGCCTTATAATGACATTTCGGGGCTCCAGTTTAATAATGATATTGGAAATATCATACATACACATTCAGTTACTGACTCAGCAAGTGGCTTCATTCAATAGCTACTGATGAGGCTGTGTTTTTATCAGCTAAAACTTACAGTCTTGGGTAGTGAATAGCTCTTTTCTCTTTTCAGCCTTTCATAAATAAGACAGATATTTTAACCAAACCCCAGGCTTCATGTAGTGATTCTGGCTCTGGTTCCTGCCTTGCATGAAACACTTAAGCACTTCTTAATCCTTTTACCTGACAGGAGCAAAACTGCTAGATGTCAGTGCTGGACTGAAAGCCAGCTCGTCTGTGGTTTCAGCCCTGTTTAAAACTTTGTGTCTGTGTTTCATTTCTGGCCCACGAAGATGTTTATGTTGTTTCAGAATGTGGCTATATATTTTGTGCTATTTAATTTATTGTTCTATGTGTTTGGAGCATAGAAGTTACATCAAAACACCCAGTATGTTACTTTGACTAGTAATTTCCATATTTCTTTTTTTAGAAAATTAAAAGTAATAATTATAAAAGTAATATCTCATTACATAGAAAAAATAGAAAATTACTCATAATCCATCCATTCTAACTACTGTTAGAATTTTAAAATATTTCCTTTTAATCTTTTTCTTCTATATCATCTCCTATTTGTATAATTCTTATCACAATTTTAACATGTATTATGCCAAGCATTTGTCTATGTTGCTATGTAGTCTCTATGACCATCATTTTAATGACTGAATATTAATCACCAAACTACTCAATTATAATTCACTTCCCACATTATTGAAAATTAAGGAGCTTCCAGTGATGCTACAAAGAAGTTGTCTGTGCATGTACTTTTTCTCTTAACAGTCTGTATTTCTGCGGAGGGTGGTGGGGTGGAAGTGAGAGGTGCTAAGCAATGGGACTGCCATCATTCTACACAGATCATTAGCACAAAGGCATTACAGGACTAGCATAATACATGGCTGAGGTTCATAATGATGACCCTAATATATGAAAAGGTAAAATTATATAGAAGTTAGAAATGTATTTCAGAGTTTTGTAATTAAAGGATTAGTTTTATAAGGGATTAGATTCACAATTCACAATGTGGATCATCTAGCAGTGCTGGATAAGGCATTACACATTTTCATTTTCACTGACTTCCAAAACAGAACATTTTGGGCCACACTGATAAAGTTCACTTTTTCACTATAATACTAACCTGATATTATTTACACAGTCTTCATGAGCTTCAGAAAGTGTTTTTATGTGCTTTGAAGATATAGGGTCAAAAAGCAGAACTTCAGTTTGTTCACAAGCAACTGTCAGCACTGACCTGAAAGCAAATGACACATTTATCTTGTTTAGTTTTCTAGCATTCGCTGGTTATTGATATTCACTTATTTATAATTACACAAGCTATAGGTAAGTAACTTTTTGCCCATGTTAGTACCAAATGTTTAAAAGATTGATACTGTCTGTGGTTGGCAAGAGTAGTAGGAAATGGTACTCTCATACATTATGGTGGAGTATAATCTGCTACAGCTTATGTTTGGACACCACCTCTAAAGTATCGGAATTTAAAATGGGTATATGTTTTGACTCAGCAATTTTTTCTGGGAATTTAATCTAGAGAACTAATTACTTACAAGTACAAAGAGACGTATAAAGATATGCTTCATTGTAAAAAGGAGAAATTCAAAGTATCTTAATTGTACATGACAGAGGGAGTGATTGATTATACAAGCCATAGTACACAATACTTCGAAATACTGAAGAGAAGTTATAAAGAAAGGGGTAGCTTTATATGAATATGAAAGAACTCCAAAACATATTTTTAAATAAAAAAGGTGGTTGCCAAAAAAATGTACATTGATGAGACAACTTAGGGGAAAAATCATATACAACCAAATTATATATTTCTTCATCACTGTCAATAAAACGTACTGGAAAATACCTGGCATATAACCTATCAGACCAGTTAAACATAGTCATACTTATCAGTCTTTTCCTTCATGGTTTTTTAGGTTTGTCTCTTGTTTCAGGCCTTCCCCACCGCAAAGTTATATTTTTACAAACCTTTGACAAACCTTGTTTTGATTTGTGAAAATCTATCGTATTTTATTTTATTTATTTTGATTAAGTATAAGTTTTTTGTGGGCCCTGCTCTTTCAGATTCGTTTCATTTCTAGCAAATGAGATCCTGAGTATTTTATACAACTAAGATGAACGTACATAAGATAGAATAAATAGCCAAAAACTTTTCTATTCAGAACAAACTTTTTAGGTAAAGTGGGAGATTAAAAAACAACTATTAAGTTGAAATCTTGGCCGGGTGTGGTGGCTCACGCCTGTAATCCCAGCACTTTGGGAGACCGAGGTGGGTGGATCACAAGGTCAGGAGTTCGAGACCAGCCTGGCCAACCTAGTGAAACCCTGTCTCTACTAAAATTTCAAAAAAAGTTAGCCAGGCGTGGTGGTGGGGGCCTGCAGTCCCAGCTACTTGGGAGGCTGAGGCAGGAGAATCGCTTGAACCCAAGAGGCGGAGGTTGCAGTGAGCCAAGATCGCGCTACTGCACTCCAGCCTGAGTGACAGATTAAGACTCTGTCTCAAAAAAAAAAAAAAAAAGTTGAAATCTTTTCTATATTTAGTAATCATGGACTTGTCTGCATAAACCCTTTTTTAAGACATTTGGACTTCAAATTTAATAATATCTGAAATTTTTTATGCTAGTCATCAGGAGTAAAAATATTCAAATTAATATTTGTAATTTTTGAAGACATATAAATAGCTATTTCTTTTTGTAAGTCAGAAGAACCCTGAAATGAACTTTTTTCCCTTTTGTGCATAAGTAGTGAATCAATGGTTCTGGGAGACTTTTTTTTTTTTGGTGGAGATGGGATCACACTATGTTGCTCAGGCTGGTCTCAAATTCCTGGCCTTAAGTGATCCTCCCACATCAGCCTCCCAAAACTCTGGGATTACAGGCATGAACCACCAGTCCCAGACTCTGGGAGATTCTTTTTTTCTGAGATGAAGTCTCGCTCTGTCACCCAGGCTGAAGTGCAGTGGCGTGACCTCAGTTCACTGCAACCTCCGCCTCCCTGGTTCAAGTGATTCTCCTGCCTCAGCCTCCAGAGTAACTGGGATTACAGGCACCCGCCACCACACCCGACTAATTTTTGTATTTTTAATGGAGACAGGGTTTCACCATGTTGCCCTGGCTGGTCTCAAACCTCAAGTGATCCTTCTGCCTCAGCCTCCCAAATTGCTGGGATTATAGGTGTGAGCCACCACACAAAGCCAACCTCTGGGAGATTCTTAATCTTGAACATTGTATAAAAGGGATCTATAAAACTGTTAGTTATTGTTTTGTTTGAATCAAATTATAGTATATTTTTATACATGGTATGATATGTATCTTTTAAAAGATACATATTTATTTAAAAGATACATATTGCTTTGTTTATTGCTGGTACACAATTTGTCCCAATATCAAGGCTGATCTTATTTACATTGGTTTATAATGCCATCTTCACTACATACAAGTTTTGTTCTTCAACTGTATACTGGTATTCTATGCAACACCACACTATCTTAATTTCTAGAAGGCTTATGATATATTTGCTATGTGGCAAAGCAAGATTCCCTCATTTGCTTTACAAACACTTTTTCTTGGCTAATACTATGCTTTCTCTTCAAGTAAATTTTATATATACCATGTCAGGTTCTGTTAAAAAATTTTGTTGAAATTTTATTGAAATGCACTGACTTTAGAGATTACTTAGGTAGAATTTATATGATACAATATTGATTTACCTCATACAGTAATATACACATTTTCCCACACATTAAAGATTTTCTTAGAGTATCTGAGCAAATCTTGGACCTTTGACCATCCTTATACACTTAGAATCAACATATCAATTTATGTATACACACACACACACACACACACACACACACACACACACACCCCAGGTGCAGATGTTAATTGAGATTGTATTAAATCTATTAATACCAAAAGGTTGTGTTGTTTTTTTTGAGACAGAGTTTTGCTCTTGTTGCCCAAGCTGGAGTGCAATGGCACGATCTCAGCTCACTGCAATCTCTGCCTCCTGGGTTCAAACGATTTTCCTGCCTCAGCCTCCCAAGTAGCTGGGATTACAGGCGTGTGCCACCATGCCCAGCTAATTTTTCGTATTTTTAGTAGAAACGGGGTTTCACCATGTTAGCCAGGCTGGTCTCTAACTCCTTACCTCAGGTGATCCACCCACCTTGGCCTCCCAAAGTGCTGGGATTACAGGCGTGAGCCACAGCACCTTGCCCAAAAAGTTGTAATGGAACTGCTATCTTTACAATATGGAATCATCCAATCCATTAACTTAATCTATCTCCATTTATTTAAATCTTCTGTAATTTTCTCAATAAAATTGTATAGTTTCCTCCATATGGCCTATGCCTACCTTCTGTTGAACTTATTCCTGGGCACTTGATTTTTTTAATATATTTGAATAAATGTTCTTTTAAAATTTTTGCTTATGCTGGACACAGTGGCTTATTCTTGTTATCCCAGAATTTTGGGAGACCAAGGAGGAAAGATTACTTGAGCTCAGGAGTTTGAGATCAGCCTGTGCAACACAGTGAGACCTTGTCTCTACAAAAATTTTAAAATTTAGCCAGGTATGGTGGTGCACACCTATAGTCCCAGCTAT
Source organism: Hylobates moloch (assembly GCF_009828535.3). Lineage (NCBI taxonomy): Eukaryota > Metazoa > Chordata > Mammalia > Primates > Hylobatidae > Hylobates > Hylobates moloch. The sequence continues at coordinate 34,330,414 of NW_026652285.1, read as the reverse complement.
TTGGGTGGCTGAGGTGGGAGGATCAGCTGAGTCAGGGAGGTTGAGGCTGTAGTGAGCTATGATCATGCCACTGCACTCCAGCCTAGCTGACCAAGATCCTGTCTCAAGAAAAATTTTTTTGGCTTTGCTTATTGCTGGTATACAGAAATGTAACTGATTTTTTAATACTGATTATTTATCAATCAATCTTACTATTCTATTATTTGGGGTTTTTGGTTGATAATAATACCATCTATAAAATAATTGTTTTGTTCTTCCTGTTTTTTTTTTTTTTTATTGGAGACAGAGTTTCGCGCTTGTTGCCCAGGCTGGGGTGCAATGGCGTGATCTCAGCTCACTGCAACCTCCGCCTCCTGGGTTCAAGTGATTCTCTTGCCGCAGCCTCCCGGGTAGCTGGGACTACAGGCATGTGCCATGATGCCCAGCTAATTTTTGTGTTATTAGTAGAGACAGGGTTTCACCATGTTGGCCAGGCTAGTCTCGAACTGCTGACCTCAGGTGATCCACCTGCCTCGGCCTCCCAAAGTGCTGGGATTACAGGCATAAGCCACCATGCCCAGACTGTTCTTCTTTTTAAAAACCTGTTTCCTTCTCTTTTTGGTTGTTATACTGACTAGGACTTTCAGAACAATGTTGAATAGAAATGTTACACAGGCACTCATCTTGTTCCTGATCTTCAAGAATATATTCAACATTTCATCATTAAGTACACTGTTTGCTGTAGGTTTTTTGGGCAGATTCCTACTACTAGATTAAGGAAAGTTCTGTTTCAATTTTGCTAAGCTTTCTTTCCATGAATATATGTCAAACTGTGTAAGAGATTTTTCAGCATTTATTGAGATATTCCTATATTTTCCCTTTAATATATTAATGTAGTTATTTACATTAATTTACTTTCTAATTTCAAATCAGTCTTTTATTTTTACCTCATTGATAGATTCCGTTGGCTAGTATTTTGTTTAGGATTTTTCTATCTTTATTCTTCAGTGAAATTGCATGGTAATTTTGCTTTCTTGTGCTATTTATTCATGTCAGATTTTGGTATAAAGTGTATGCTAACATCATAGAATGAGTTAAGACTGGCCCTTGTTATTTTATACACTGGAATAGTTTATGTAAGTTGGGATTATTTATTTCTTGTAAATTTGGTAGTTCTAGTCTATAAAACCATCTAGACCTAACTACTGATGCAGTATTATTGGTTACGATACTACTTTCTAATCTTCTACTAATGTCAGTTTCTACTTTTCTAGGAATTAGCCTATTTCATTGAACTTTAGAATTCTATTGGCATGAAGTTGTTCACAATATCTTCTGTTTCTATTTTTAAACTTTAAAGGCCAGACACAGTGGCTCTCACCTATAATTCCAGCACTTTGGGTGGCTGAGGCAGGAGGATCACTTGAGCCCAGGAGTTTGAGACCAGCCTGGCAACACAGCAAGACCCTGTCTCTTAGAAAAAAAAATTGAAGGCCAGGTGTGGTGGCTCACGCCTGTAACCCCAGCACTTTAGGAGGCCGAGGCGGGCGGATCACAAGGTCAGGAGTTTGAGACCAGGCTGGCCAACATGGTGAAACCCATCTCTACTAAAAATACCAAAAAAAAAAAAAAAAAATAGCCGGCGTGGTGGCACACGCCTGTAATTCCAGCTACTCGGGAGGCTGAGGCAGGAGAATCGCTTGAACCCAGGAGGTGGAGGTTGCAGTAACCCAAGATCATGCCATTGCACTCCAGCCTGGGTGACAGAGTGAGACTCCATCTCAAAAAAAAAAGATAGTGACAAATAGTTTCAAAGTGGTTCAATTGCACTCTATTCCTTCTTTTTACCTTCTTTGGGTATAATTTGTTGTTCTGTTTCAAAGTTCTTGAGATAGATGCTTGGCTTAGTGACTATTCAGCCTTTCTTCTTTTCTAATGTCTGCATTTAGGGACCTAAGATTTTCCTCTATACATGGCTTCAGCTGCAATTGCACAAATTTTGATAGTGTTTTCATCATTCAGTTTCAAATATTTTATAATTTATACTGTGATTTCTTCGACTCACAAGTTATTTAAAAGAGCATTTCCAAAAATAAAGAGATTTTCTAGTTATTTATTTCCTGAACTTTCATTGAAAAACAAACTGCTCAATCTCAATGCTTGGAAATTGTATGAATTTGCTTTTTGTGTTGTCTGATATTAACATAACACACCAACTTTCATTTAGCTAATGCCAGCAATGGTATATGCCTTGACATCCTTTTACTTTAAAACTGTGTATCCTTACATTTCAGGTATGTCTTCTGTAAGCAGTTTTTAAAAATCTGATCTGACAATCATTGTCTCAGTCAAATTACATTTAATGTAACTACTAGCAATCTTTGAGTTGAAATCTGTCACCTTAGAATTTACTTTCCATTTGTCCTGTCTGTTCTATGTCCCTTTTCAGTTGCTTTAAACATTTTTTTGACCAGGCACATTGGCCAATGCCTGTAATCCTAGTGTTTTGGGAGTCCAAGGCGGGAGGATAGCTTGTAGCCAGGAGTTGGAGATCAGCCTGGACAACACGTGGAGACCCTATCTCTATAAAAAAATAAAATGGCCAGGCATAGTGGCTTATGGCTGCAGTCCTAGCTGCCCAGGAGACAGGCGGGAGGACTGCTTGAGCCCAGGAGTTGGAGGTTGCCGTGAGCTGTGACAGCACCAATGAACTCCAGCCTGGGCAACAGTGCAAGACCCCATCTCTAAGAATATATATATATTTGCTATTGATATCTCCCCGTACACTATTTAGTATGTTAAATATATTCTTTTACTATTCTTTTAGCGAATACCTAAAGAGCTAACATCATGCATCAACTTTTTAAAGTGAAGTACATAATTATTACTTCCTGGATGATGCAAGAACCTTAGCTCACTTCAACTTCCTTTATCCCATCCTAATATTTAATTTTTAGATATAATTATATATAAATTTAATGCTCTACTAAAATTTCTCATGTTTTATACCATTCCCAGCCTGGACAACAAACTGAGAACCTTGTCTCTACAAAAAATAAAAAAATTAGCCAGGCATGCTGGCGTGTGCCTGTGGCCCCAGCTACACAAAAGACAGAGGCAAGAGGATTACTTGAGCCCAGGAAGTCAAGGCTGCAGTGAGCAGTGTTCATGCCACTGCACTCCAGCTTGGATGACAGAGAAAGACTCTGTCTAAAAAAAAGAAAAAAAGTTAACATTCATTTTGATTTACACACATATTTATTTTTGTTCTTTTCATTCTTTCCTGTACCTCTTGTCTTCCACCTTTTTCCTTCCTCCTAAAGAATAATTTTGTTACCTGTTTCTGTGTAGATCTGATAGTGGCAAATTCTCTCAATATTTGTCTGGCAATTGTCTCTTGACTTCCATTGTTTCTGCAGTGAACTTAGCTCTCTTTTTGAGCCTCCTTTGAAAGTAATCTATCTCTTTCCTCTAGCTGCTTTTAAGATTTTCTTTGTCTTTGTGCATGTATGTTTTATTTTAGTTTTAGCAGCTTTACTCTTGTAGCTAAGTGTGGCTTTATCTTTCTTTTTTTCTTCTTTTTTTTGTTGTTTGTTTTTGAAGCAGTTGGTAGGGATTTTTATTTTTGTTTTTAAAGCAGTTGGAAGGTTTTTTATTTGTTTTTGAAGCAGTTGGTAGGGATTTTTATTTTTGTTTTTAAAGCAGTTGGAAGGTTTTTTTTTTTGTTTTTGAAGCAGTTTCAGAAGGTTTGGAGTGTGGTGGCGCTGGAGTGCAGTGGCGCAATCTCAGCTCACTGCAGCCTCGACCTCCCAGATTCAATTGATCCTCCTCCGTCAGCCTCCTGAGTAGCTGAGACCACAGGCACATGTCACCACACCCGGCTAATTTTTTTGTATTTTTTTGTAGAGTCAGGGTTTTGCCATGTTGGCTGGGCTAGTCTCAAACTCCTGAGCTCAAGAGGTCCAACTACCTCAGCCTCCATAAGTGCTGGGATTACAGGGGTGCACCACCATGCCTGGCCTGCTTTTTTGTCTTTCTCTTGCTTGAGATGTATAGCCTTTCTTGAATCTACAATGTCTTTTGTTAATTTTAAAAATTGTCATCCATTATCTGTTCAAATATTGATTTATCTTCATTCTCTTTAATATCTTTCTGAAACTCCATTTATATTTATAAGATCTTTTCCCTGTATCTTATGACATATCTCAATCTCTATGTCTCATTTTGGTAAATCTGAGCTTTATTCTGTATATTTTTTTCTCATCTGTTCTCAAGCTCACAAATCCTTCAGCTGTGTCCAGTTTGCTGTTAAATCATCCAGTGAGTTTTTATCAGTTACTGTACTTTTTAGTTCTAGGGTTTTCTTTTTATAGCTTCTAGTTCTCTGCTAAATTTCTCCATCTTATAATTCCTTGAACATATTAAATAGTTTTAATGTCAGATCTCCTGTGGGTCTATTTCTATTGTTTGCTGATTTTCTTGGTCTTTCAGACAACGAATCTCTTTGTACAAGTGCTCATCACTGTATACGAAAATTGTAGGGATAATTTAAAGCACTGGATGATATATTATCTTTTTTAAAAATTTCTTTAGAGACAGGGTCTTGCTTGGTCACCCAGGCTGAAGTGTAGTGGTGTGATTATAGCTCACTGTAACCTCAAACACCTGGGCTTAAACAATCCTCCCACCTCACCCTCCAGAGTAGCTAATGGCAGGCGCACACCACCTTGCCCAGCTAATTTTTAAATTTTTTGCAGATATGGGATCTCCCGCTATGTTGCTCAGACTGGTCTCCAACTCCTGGCCTCAATCAATCTTCCCTCCTCAGCCTCCCAAAGAACTCGGATTAAAGGTGTAAGCAACGGCACTCAGCTGCATATTTTCTTCTTCCATAGAAGATTCATATTTAATTATGGCAAGTAAGCTAGAGTAGAGGTGCCGGCAATCTGAGGTCTTCTTAATCTACGTAGGGAATGAGATTATTTGAAGCTGACCTTTATTCCCTATGAGTACTGTCTATTCTGGATTCACCTTTAGTCCTAGGGTATATTGGGTGGGGGGAGGGGAGTTTCAATCCCAAACCTAAATTGCGGATCCTAAATTGCAGTTCTTGTAATCTCATCTATCCCACCCATGAGTCCATTAGAAATACCATTCAGAGGTCAGGCGCAGTGGCTCACGCCTGTAATCCTAGCACTTTGGGAGGCCGAGGCGGACGGGTCACCTGAGGTCGGGAGGTCGAGACCAGCCTGACCAACACGGAAAAAGCCCGTCTCTACTAAAAACACAAAAATTAGCCGGGCGTGGTGGCGGGCGCCTATAATCCTAGCTAATCCGGAGGCTGAGGCAGGAGAATCGCTTGAACCCTGGAGGCGGAGGTTGCAGTGGGCCAAGATCACGCCATTGCACTCCAGCCTGGGCAACAAGACCGAAACTCCGTCTCAAAAAAAGAAAGAAATACCATTCAGCCTCATTGCTGCTGCTGCTTTTGAGATTGACAGATGCCTCTCAGAGAAGTGAGCTCAAAAGCTGGGCTCACATCACTGGCTTTCCTATTTTTTAGAACTTGACCCTGCAATTTCTTCATTGCCCTGATGATGCTCTAATCCCCTCAAACATAAGCTTTCTATATCTTACATTAAATATTTACTATTTCCTCTAGCTTTTCTGATTATTCTCAGTTGGAAGTTTGGTCCAAACCATCTACCTCTTGCATATAAAATTGTCCCCCCAACTTTTTTTTAAGACGGAGTTTTGCTCTCGTTGCCCAGGCTGGAGTGCAGTGGCGCAATCTCAGCTCACTGCAACCTCCGCCTCCCAGGTTCAAGCGATTCTCCTGCCTTAGCCTCCTGAGTGGCTGGGATTACAGGCATTTGCTACCACGCCCAGCTACTTTTTTGTATTTTTAGTAGAGATGGGGTTTCACCATGTTAGCCAGGCTGGTCTCAAACTCCGGACCTCAGGTGATCCAGCCGCCTTGGCCTCCCAAAGTGCTGGGATTACAGGCGTGAGCCACCACACACGGCCGCCCTGCCCCTCCCACCCTTTTATTTTTTTAATTTGAGACAGAGTTTCGCTCTTTTGCCCAGGCTGGAGT
>NW_026652285.1:34253222-34319338 GCF_009828535.3 Hylobates moloch | reverse complement strand
TTATATAATATAAATATATATTTTATATAATATATATTTGTATATTATATATTTTATATGATATAAATATATATTTGTATAATATATATTTGTATATAATATATATTTTATATAATATAAATACATATTTTATATAATATAAATATATATTTTATATTTTTATATAATATATATAATATTTTTCTTGAGACAGGGTTTCATTCTGTCGCCCAGGCTGGAGTGCAGTGGCGTGATTTTGGCTCACTGCAAACTCTGCTTCTGGGGTTCAAGTGATCCTCCCACCTCAGCCCCCCAAGTAGCTGGGACTATAGGCGTGAGCCCCAAAACTGGCTAATTTTTGTATTTTTTGTAGGGATGGTCTTGAACTCCCAGGCTCAAGTGCTCCGCCTGCCTCAGCCTCCCAAAGTGTTGGGATCACAGGTATGAACCACCATGCCAGCTAGTTATCTTTTTATTTACTTCTAGTGATCACATTGTGGTGAGAAACTGTATTCGGTATGATACCAATCTTTTGAAACTTGTGGTGTCATGTGTGTTTGAAAAAAATAAGGATGAAGCGGCTGTTACATACAGTTAAGTGTGATATTCAAAAAGGTTAAAAATTCAGGCCAGGCACAATGGTTCACGCTTATAATCCCAGCTCTTTGGGAGGCTGAGGTGGGTGGATCACCTGAGGTCAGTTCAAGACCAGCCTGACCAACACGGTGAAACCCCATCTCTACTAAAAATACAAAATTAGCCAAGCGTGGTGATGCATGCCTGTAATCCCGGCTACTTGGGAGGCTGAGGCAGGAGAATTGCTTGAACCCGGGAGCTGGAGGTTGCAGTGAGGCAAGATTGTGCCATTGCAGTCCAGACTGGACAAGAAGTGTAAAACTCTGTCTCAAAAAAAAAAAAAAAAAAAAAAAAAAAAAAATTCAATGGTAATATAAATTAACATGAATAAAATTTTAAAACATTTTCTAAATAAATTAACCTATATAGATTATAAAATGCTCACCAGGTGATAACCATTGTAGCTCAAATTGTTCATTAAATCTTTCTAGTAATTTTCAATCATTTATTAATTTTTGGAAATTATAGCCATAATCTTTTGACACAGATGCCCTTGTCTGAACCATGAATTGACATAGGAAACTAGTAAAGCCCTTCTAAGAATGCCCACATTAAATTTATAGTCATTAAGTAACTTGTAGTCATGATATGTTAAAAAAAAATCACTCTCTTTAAAATTTTTTGTAGAGACAAGGTCTCCCTATGTTGCCCCAGCTGGTCTTGAACTCGAGCTCAAGCAATCCTCCACCTTCATCCTCCCAAAGTGCTAGGATTATAGGCACGAGCTGCCATACCTGGCCTAAAAAAAAGAAATCACTCTTAACATCAACAGAATTGTTCATGGGAGCTGAATCCTCTTTTTGGCTTTTGCTGAAGTAACAATAAGTATATTTAAAAATGTTTTTAGCCCTTCAAATGCTTGCTGTTTCATATATTCAATATTTGTTTAAATATATTAATAATTAAGTCACAAAAATAATTTATTGATATACTTAATTATATTAAACCTAATACCTCAGTCCAGGTGAGAGGTAATGTAACAGCAGTTAACAGCATACACCAGGGTATAGAACCTTCATTTAATAAACTTTCTGCTTCTTAATTTCCCCAACTAAATGTGTCTGGTAGACAGAAAAAGATGTATTTTGGTAGTCATTTTCATTTATAACATGAGTGTCATTAATGCCTACTGTAGGCAGGTATTCATTGGGTGTTGGCACACTTATCCTATCTAAATAATGGGGAAATTAAACAAGAATGATAAAACTAAGGATGTGCATCCCAGAAGTTATTCATCCATAAACCATCCCTACAGGCCTCGATCATCTGCTGTAGATTCTATCCTGCCATGGGAGTGTATACTGTGCCAAGAGAATTAATATATTTTGATGATAACTGCAGTAGTACAATACTATTACTCTCATTTGACTGCTCTTCTTTCTGGATCTCCCGGGGCTGCAGTTCCCAAAGGGGCCATGTGAGAATGACATGAGAAAGGTAGGCAGCCCTACTCTTAGGGAAGCCGGACGGTCACTGGGCGTATGGATTTTTTTTGTGTTGGAGGGTGCCAGGCATGGGTGAGGAGTAATTAGAATGGCTGCTGCCCTGTAGTTCTCCAATGAGATGTTTGCTGACAGTCTCTTGCTGTCCCAGTTCTTAACTCTTTAGTTGCTATATAATTGGTTACTATAGGAAGTCCCAAGGAAGGCGATGAAGCATTAAGATGACACTTAACAGGCTTGGGGCAGTAACTGTTCAACCACTATGGACATATCAATATTTTAACAACTAGTATAGCTGAACCAGTATCAGCTGAATAGCAGGCCTGAATGTAGTCTACAAATGCCATTAAGAGTAAGATTTTAAGAGGTACTCTTCTTTTATTTATTTTTTAATTTAATTTTATTTTTTGCAAGACAGGGTCTCTGTTGCCCAGGCTGGAGTGCAGTGGCACAATCCTGGCTCACTGCAGCCTCCACCCTCTGAGCTCAAATGATCCTCCTGCCTCAGCCACCCGAGTAGAGTAGCTGGGACAAAGGGGCACGTCACCACAACCAGCTAATTTTTGTACTTTTTCTAGAGACAGGGTCTCCCTATGTTGCCCAGGCTGGTCTCAAACTCCTGGGCTCAAGTGATCCACCTGCCTTGGCCTCCCAAAATGCTGGGATTGTAGGCGTGAGCCACTGCGCCAAGCTACTCTTTGTCTTTTAATTAGAATATTTAGTACCTTATAGTTATTGCAACTAGTAGTGTTTGGATTTGTTTTCAGCTATTCTTTGTGTCTTTTATTTATCTTTTTTTTCTTTTCCTTTCTTGCCTTCTTTTGGAATTTTTTTCTCATTCTGTTCTTTTTCTTGTACTAGTCTGGAAATTATAATCTTTCTTATCTTTTGGTTGCTTGAAAATTTTAAATACCTATTAAAGCCTAAAGTTAACATATATAATTATCCCCTCAAAAACATAAAAACTTAGAATATCACCTTATCATTTATTTTTATTTTACTTTGAGATGGAGTCTCACTCTGTCACCCAAGCTGGAGTGCAGTGATGTGACCTCCACTCACTGCAACCTCTGCCTCCCAGGTTCAGGTGATTTTCCTGCCTCAGCCTCCCAAGTAGCTGAGATTACAGGTGTATGCCACCACGCCAGGCTAATTTTTTTGTATTTTTAGTAGAGACGGTTTCACCAGGTTGGCCAGGCTGGTCTCACACTCCTGACCTCAAGTGATCCACCTGCCTCGGCCTCCCAAAGTGCTGGGATTACAGGCATAAGCCACCACACCCGCCCTCACTTCATAATTTATATGCTATTAATGTCTTCTATTTTTGTTCTATCTCTATTAATCCCAAAAGACATTATCAGATTAACATGTACATACATATTTAACACTTTTTGTTCTTCATTCCTTCTAGCTTCTCAGACCTTCCGTTTGAAAATAATTTCCTTCTCTCTGAACTTAGAATTCCTTTATTAGAGGTCTGCTGGCAAACTTACTCAGCTTTCCTTGTCTGAATATGTATTTATTTCATCTTTGTTCTTGGCAAGGACAAAGAACCTATGTTTGTTGGGTATAAATCTAGACTGAGGTTTTTTTCCTGGCATATTGAAAATAATTACCACTGTCTCTAGATTTATATTATGGTTGAAGACTAATTGGCTATCACTCTCATAGTTGCTCCTTTGAGGCCTTTTTTTCTCTACTCTGTTAAAAAAAAAAAAAAAAAAAAAAAAAAGAGTTTTGCTCTTGTTGCCCAGGCTGGAGTGCAGTGGTATGGTCTTGGCTCATCGCAACCTCTACCTCCCAGGTTCAAGTGATTCTCCTGCCTCAGCCCCCTGAGTAGCTGGGATTACAGGCATGCGCCACCACGCTTGCCTAGTTTTGCATTTTTAGTAGAGACAGGGTTTCTCCATGTTGGTCAGGCTGGTCTCGAACTCCTGACCTCAGGTGATCCGCCCACCTCAGCCTCCCAAAGTGCTGGGATTACAGGCATGAGCCACCGCACCCGGCCCCTTTTTCCTCTATCTTTTAAGATTTTGTATTTATTGTCCCACAGTTTCACTACAATATGTCTAGAAAGAATTCTTGCTTGGGTTTGTTGGGCTTCTTGTTGTTTTTTTTTTTTTTTGAGACGGAGTCTTGCCCTGTCGCCCAGGCTGGAGTGCAGTGGCGCAATCTTGGCTCACTGCAAGCTCTGCCTCCTGGGTTCACACCATTCTCCTGCCTCAGCCTCCCGAGTAGCTGGGACTACAGGCGCATGCCACCACGCCCGGCTAATTTTTTTGAATTTTTAGTAGAGACAGGGTTTCACCGTGTTAGCCAGGATGGTCTCGATCTCCTGACCTCATGATCCGCCTGCCTCGGCCTCCCAAAGTGCTGGGATTACAGGCGTGAGCCACTGCGCCCGGCCCTGGGTTTGTTGGGCTTCTTAAATCATGGCTTGGTGCCTTTCTTCAATTCTGGAAAGTTCTCAGCTATTATGTCTTCAAATAGTCCCTCTTATACCACATGATATGCTTATATGGTATAAAGAAAATAGTCCCAGTTTCTTCAGGAACTCTGGCTAACTATATGGTACGCTTTTTCTCTCTATGCTCTATGTTACTAAATCTCCTTTTCATATTTTCAATCTCTGTGTTTTCCAGGTCTGTAATCTAGTTAGTTTCTTTGCTTCTATTTTCCAATATGTGAATTATCTCTATAGCTGTGCCTAATGTGTTCTCATGGACAACAGTTTGACAGGGTCTGACATACTATAATTTATTAACATTATCAATTTTACTTTTTCAAAATGTCATTTTAGAAGGTGATACACTTGACAATGTTTCTATCACTTAAAACATTTTTTGAATTCTTTAGAAAATACCTTCTAATCCATTTATCTTTTTTTATTGCCAAATTCCTTATATTCTGGTCTCTATTAAATTCATAATTTTAATTTTTACATTCTGTGTCACCGCCTCCTTCTCTGTATTGAGAAGTCCTTGAGGATGACAGTGGTTATGCTACCTGGTAAGCTGATTTAACTCATATTTAACTGAAAGATATGAGAAATTATCTCATTTAACACGGATATGTCATCTATCTGTAAAATTACTTTAAGTCCTACACAAATGTAGGGCACACTAGATGAAGTAAGAAGACTGAAAAATTAAAACACTGAAGTATTTTCACTCATCACCCTGATAAACATGAAAAAGAAATGGCAGTATGCAGTGTTGCCAAGGGTATGAGGAGACAGGCATGTGTCTAGAATGTAGGAATCAGAATACAGTAATAAGAATTAGTATGATCTTTGCAGAGGGCAATTTAACAATAGGTATAGAAATCTTCATAACAATAACTCATTCTAGGGATTTATCCTAAAGATATAAATACAAAATATTTGTTCAAAGAGGTTTTATTTAAACTAATGAAAAATGTTAATGTTATAGAAATATATTTATTAACATAAGCAGTTCACAATATACTGTAAGAAAAGCAAGCTACAAAACAGTGATTCCATGTTTATATTAAAATAAACATACACAAAGTAAAAATTTCCTTAGATATCCATTTAATCTCTGGGATCATAAGCGATGTTTAGGTATTTTTTGCTCATTTATTGCCTAGGTTTTACACAATGAGCATATATGTTAATTGTGTAATTTAAAATTATTGAATTAAGTGCAAGAGTTCCTAACCACCTTTTACAAAACGGTTATGAGAAAATACATTCTAGATTCAAACAAAAACTAAGCAATATATCCCTTATTCTAACAGCTCTAAAATCTGTTCTTCTCATTATACTCCCACCTAAAATCCCACATCCAAAAAGTAGAAATAGCTGCTTCTGAATTCCTGAAAGTATCGGTAGGAGGTTGGGAGGACAGGGGCTGGGAGATGAAGAGAGAAACTGAATATTTGAGAACAGACTTGGTGTTTTCAGGGAAACTTTAGGAATAGGGCTTGACTGAAGGAAGGAGGCTGCGAGGTTCCATGAATAAGTTTCAGCAAAATAGTTGCTCCTCTCACCAGTTTTCCACCTTATTCAGGTGTGCATCCACTGATACATGCTCCAACCAATTGCTGTTGAGACCCCAGAGATCCCAGCACCACGTGTGATTAGGAAGCACTTCCATCATTGAAATGGAATAGAGTCTACTTGCTCACAGTAACTCCTGCTTCTATTGCTTTGCTCCTTCCTTAGCAACTGTAGGTCTTTCTTCAGCAAAATTTTTTGCTTTGTAAACCTATTTTTTTCCACCTTCTGTAACACGACATGCTGCCCTTCTACGACCTTTGACATACCAATCATCTCCATCTGAAATACTTCTATCCCTTTCCCAACCCTATCTTGACTAATTTATTTCCTACTCATTTTTATTTTCATTTAGGTGTCACTTCCTCAGGGAATCCGTGAACACAGTGTCCATAACAGGTTCCTTCAAGACTTTATCTCAATTAACAAATATATTTTATGCATTATTTAGTAAGGCTATCTACTATCTAGTTGAACCATTAAGTCCCAGGCTCAATGAAAACAGTGCCATTAGCTGGTTTTGCTCAGCACGGTTACTCCTGCATTTGGAACATAGCAAGTGCTCAACAAATACATACCGAATGACAGAATGAATGAATGATCAACTGAGTAAACAACTAGCAACCGAGAGGCTTTGATGGGGTAAGAATTACATTAACTATGTCACCACATGGTGGAACTGTGCAAATTTTTTCTTTTGATGGCGGACTTTTGTACTGACAAAGTTTTAAATAGATACGATTTTGGAAAGTTCCCGTTAAAGCAAAGCCATACAATAAATATTTAATCAGCCAAGAAAAGGGCGGTAGTCTAGCCTGGGGACTTCACAAATGACCCAAATCATGAAAGCCACGTCTCTACAGTGTCTTAGTACTGTATCTTCCTTGAGCAAAGGAACGCACTTGCCCCATCATGGCGGCAAGTTCAGGTACAGAGTGCAAGGAATCTACAGCCTTCCTACCCCGACACAGGTTTAGGTAGGAAAACGTGAGCCTAGGATGATGGGGAGAAAGTGGGCATTTATTCAAAATGTATTTACTGAGCACCTACTGTGTACCAGAAAGCCCCAGTTGTGGGCTGGCTCTGACAGGTCCGCTGTGTGGCTTCGGGCATTTCTCCTTCACAGAGCCCAAGTCCTGACGGCGAGCAAGTGGGGCCCCGCCTGCCTGCCTCAAAAAGCTGGGCTGGGGGTTCCAAGGGCCAGAACGCGCTTCAGAAAGTGCCCGGAGGCACGAAGGCCAGCGGCCCCAAACGGCCTCGCTAACCTCGGCCCGGGCGGGGGAGGCGAGCCCAGGACGGCCGTCCGCTGGCAGCTGAGCCGGGCGGAGGCGGGCGCCCGCCCTCCGAGGGGCCGCGCTTACCCGTCGGGCGAGTACTCGAGGTTGAAGACGGCGCCGTGGGTGCGGGTGCTGAGGTACACCGAGTCCGCGGGGTGGATGGAACCGTAGAGGCTAGTCATGGTGCGAAAATTGTCCCGCGCCGGGTCCACGAACAGCCCGCGGCCCAGGCTGCGCTCTTTCAGCCACCCGAACAGCCTGGCGCCAGGGCCGCCCAGGCCCGCGCCGAGGCCGTGACGGCCCCGGCCGTCGGCGTTGCAGTCTGCCCCGGGCCGCCGGCGCGGAGGGGAGGGAGGTGATGGCTCTCCCTGGGCGGAGGCAGCTGAGGACTCCGGAGCTCCGGGCAGCCCTAGCTCTCCGGAACGCGGGGCCGGGAACAGCGATGGGGCGCCGGGGCGGCGAGGGCTCCGGGCGGGTGGAGGGGGATGGGTCGCATCAGCCCCGGGATGCAGCGGCGAGGGCGGCCTGGTGGCTGCTGCCTGCCCCTCGTGGGGCGCCGGCTCCTCAGCCCCGGCTCCGGCCGATCTGTCCCCTCCAGGGCTATGGGGCCCAAAGGGAAACATGACCAATGCCCCCGCCCCCCGCTCCGGGCCACTGCCCCGCCGGCCGACACCTCAGTGCCCCCCGTTCAGCTGCCACTTCCGGCGTGCAGCGGCCTAACCCCACCGGCTGGAAACCCGCGCCGCCCCTCGGCTATCGTCCGCCGGGGACCGGGAAAGCTGAGACACCGCCGGGTCTGGGGCGCTGCAGCCCCGGGAACGGAGGTAGGGAGTGAGTAGTCACCTGTGTGAGCGACTGAGGATACCGGGGGCTGGGCTATATGGGGCGTTATCATCTGGGCACCTGATGTGGGTGGCAGAGAGTCAGTCTGTAGTTGTCAGTGACCGGTGGCTGCGTGCCTGGGGATGAGTGGCCTGACCAGTCAGTCCTGTGAGGCTGAGTATGTACTGGTGTCTCCACTTTACACTGGGATCAGCGAGGGATTAAGAATTAGTGCATTACGTGCAGGCCACACAGAATAGGTGACATGCCACTCTTTTTTTTTTGAGACGGAGTCTCGCTCTGTCGCCCAGGCTGGAGTGCAGTGGCTCACTGCAACCTCCGTCTCCCGGGTTCAAGCAATTCTCTGCCCCAGCCTCCCGAGCAGCTGGGATTACAGGCGCCTACCACCACGACCGGCTAATTTTTTGTATTTTTTAGTAGAGATGGGGTTTCACCATCTTGGCCTAGCTGGTCTTGAACCTCGTGATCCACCCGTCTCGGCCTCCCGAAGTGCTGGGATTACAGGCATGAGCCACCGCGCTTGGCCAGCATGCCCAACTCTTAAAGGCACAACAAGTTCAGGGTGACCACAGGCAACTTCTTCCAAAACCTATTTGTCACAAGGCAAATGAGAGACTGAGCGGAAACAGGTTTGGATGTGCTACCCAAGGTCTGTGTATCTGGGCTTAAATGAAAGATGGCAAATAAGTGATAGTTACTTTTCTGGGTCAACTTGACTGGGCTAAGAGGTTCCCAGATAGCCTGGAAAAACATTATTTCTGTGTGTGCCTGTGAGGGTGTTTCCAGGACAGATTAGCATTTGAATCAATAAAAGATCTGCCCTCACCAGTGTGGACAGGCATCATCCTATTCATTAAAGACTGAAAAGGAACAAAAAGGCAGAAGGGGTGATTTTACTTTCTCTTAAGTTGGTACATCCATCTTCTGCCCTTAGACATCAAAACTCGGTTCTGCGGGCTTTGGACTTGGGGTCTCATCGTCAGTTTTCAGGCCTTCAGTCTTGGACCGGGAGTTATACCATTAGCTCCTGATTCTCACACCTTCAGACTCGGACTGAATTACACCACCAGATTTCCTGGTTCTCCAGCTTGCAGACTGCAGATCATGGGACTCCTCTACAATGATATGAACCAATTCCCATACTAAATGTTCTCTTATATCTATATCTCCTATTGGTTCTACTTCTCTGGAGACCCACTGGATGGGTCCAATCTACTGTAGCAGCCTACTTGCCTGGCGTTCACACTCTTCATATGTATGCCAGCACATATATTCTACTGAACCTATCCTAGAAGTCCTAGGCTGTTGAATTTTGTAGCTGTTACCTAGCTTTCCTTGCCTAATAGCCAGGGTAGGACAACTATTTGAGTAACCAGGCTATAGATTAGCCACTGGTCTAGGAGGCTGCCAGACCAAAGGTCGTTGCCCATAGAGACTCATGCTCTTGGGAATTTGAATTGGGAAATCAGAAGTGAGGCAGTTGGCCATGATGGTTGGGATTGAAAAGTCATAAGGCACCTTCCTTCCTTCCTTCCTTCCTTCCTTCCTTCCTTCCTTCCTTCCTTCCTCCCTCCCACTCTCCCTCTCTTCCTCCCTCCCTCCTTCCCTCCCTCCCTTCCTCCTTGCTTTCTTCTTTTCTTCTTTCTTTTCTTCCCTCTGTGGCCCAGCCTGGAGTACACTCGGCTCGCTGCAGGCTCCCGTGATTCTCTTGCCCTGGCCACCACCCCTCCCTGGTTTTTCTCCTTTGGCTGGAGGCGCGGTTTCGCCATGTCGGCCAGGCTGGTCTCCAGCTCCTGACCTCGAATGGTCTGCCCGCCTCGGCCTCCCAAGGTGCTGGGACTGCAGACGGAGGCTCGCTCACTCGGTGCTGGGTGTTGCCCGGGCTGGAGTGCGGTGGCGTGGTCTTGGCTCACTGCAGCCTCCGCCTCCCAGCCGCCTGCCTTGCCCTCCTAGGGTGCTGGGATTGCAGCCTCTGCCCGGCCGCCGCCCCGTCTGGAGGTGGGGAGCGTCTCTGCCTGGCCGCCCATCGTCTGGGTTATGAGGAGCTTCTCTGCCTGGCCGCCCCGTCTGGGAGGTGAGGAGCGCCTCTGCCCAGCCGCCACCCCGGCTAGGAAGTGAGGAACGTCTCTGCCTGGCCGCCCATCGTCTGGGATGTGAGGAGCGACTCTGCTCGGCCGCCACCCCGTCTGGGAAGTGAGGAGCGACTCTGCTTGGCCGCCACCCCGTCTGGGAAGTGAGGAGCGCCTCTGCCCGGCCGCCCCTTCTGGGATGTGAGGAGCGCCTCTGCCCGGCCGCCCCGTCTGGGAAGTGAGCGCCTCTGCCCGGCCACCCCGTCTGGGATGTGAGAAGCGCCTCTGCCCGGCCACCCATCGTCTGGGATGTGAGGAGCGCCCCTACCCGGCCGCTCCTGCCACATCACTGGATGTGAAGACCCCTTGGCCAGGCGCAGCCCACTAGATGTGACCCCATCTGGGAAGAAGTGAGGAGCGCATCTGCCCGGCCGCCCCATCTGGGAAGTGAGGAGCGCCTCTGCCCGGCCGCCCCGTCTGGGAAGTGGGGAGCGCCTCTGCCCGGCCGCCCCGTCTGGGAAATGAGGAGCGCCTCTGCCCGGCCGCCCAGTCTGGGAAGAAGTGAGGAGCGCCTCTGCCCGGCCGCCCCGTCTGAGAAGTGAGGAGCGCCTCTGCGCGGCCGCCCCGTCTGGGAAGTGAGGAGCGCCTCTGCCCGGCCGCCCCTTCTGGGTTGTGAGGAGCACCTCTGCTCGGCCGCCCCGTCTGGGAACTGAGAAGCGCCTCTGCCCGGCCACCCATCGTCTGGGATGTGAGGAGCGCCTCTGCCCGGCCGCCCCGTCCAGGAAGTGAGGAGCCCCTCTGCCCGGCCGCCACCCCGTCTAGGAAGTGAGGAGCATCTCTGCCTGGCCGCCCCGTCTGGGATGTGGGGAGCGCCTCTGCCTGGCCACCTCATCGGGGAGGTCTACCACAGAGGCCAGAAGCAATGTGGGGGCTGGACGTGGTGGCTCACGCCTGTAGTCCCAATACTCTGGGAGGCCAAGGCGGGTTGATCACTTGAGGCTAGGAGTTTGAGACCAGCCTGGCCAACATGGCGAAACATATAAAAAATACAACTGACAAACCAACCAACCAACCAGCCAAGCGACAACAAAACAGGTCTACCCTGGAGTCGTACTCTAATTTTTTCTATTTTCCTCCCTTTCTGATCCTTTATCCCACTTTCTTTTTCTTCCTCTTCCTTCTCCTTCTTCTTTGTCAAATAGAGGATTGAGTTATTATCATTGATCCATACAAAGTCCCTCTCTCATTTATTTTCTTTAATTCCCACCCCCCATTTCTATTCCCCGTCTTCCCATGGGCAACCTTCCTAATATGTTTGATATGCATCTTTTTGTTTGTATGTACTTTTAGAAAATGTTTATTGTTTTGTGTGCAAAAAAAAAAATTTTTTTTTAAAACCCCAAAAAAAAAAAAAAAGTCATAAGGCAGAGTGAGGCCACTGGAGTCCTGAGCAAACCAAAGGAGTAAGAGAAATCATGAGAAAGCAGCAGCCATGAGAGAGAGAACAGATTTGGGGTAGAGGGTGAGAAAGAAAGTTGACGGTAGGAGGAGGTACAGATACATAAAAAGAGACGGACTCAGAACAGGTTAGACTTGTTCTTGGCAGAGTCCCCCTAGGGTCTTCCTGTAGAGTCCCTTGAGGTACCAGAATGATGGCTGCTCAATTTCAGTTTCAGTTTCCTGTGGGATGATCACTTGCACAATACCTGAACCAGGACTTACGCACTGACAAGAAGAATCAAGGGCCTAGCACAGTGGCTCACATCTGTAATCTCAGTGCTTTGGGAGGCCAAGGTAGGAGGATCTTTTTTTTTTTTCAGGGTCTCACTCTGTTGACCAGGGTGGAGTATAGTAATACAGTCATGGCTCACTGCAGCCTCAACCTCCCAAGCTCAAATGGCAGGAAGATCTTTTGAGGGCAAGGAGTTTGAGACCAGCCTGGACAACATCATGAAACTCTGTCTCTCTATGAAAAATAACAAAATCATTCCGGTGTGGTGATGCATGCTTGCAGTTCTAGCTGCTCGGAAGGCTGAGCCAGGAGGATCCCCTGAGCCCAAGAGTTCAAGGTAACAATGAGCTATGATCACCCCACTGCACTTCAGCCTGAGCAACAGAGTGAGACCCCATCTCAAAAAAAAAAAAAGAATTGGAATGACAACCAAGAAAACAAATGTGTCCTTTCAACCAGGGAGCCTTCTGTAGCCCAAAGAAAACAATGTACTCAAGGAGTAAAGTGATCCTGTCATATAAGCTTATTGAAAAATAAAAAGCAAACATTCATATAATGTTTAGTATGTGCCTAATATTATGCTGAGTAAAGTGATTCTATCATATAAGCTTATTGAAAAATAATAAACATTCATATAATGTTTAGTATGTGCCTAATATGCTAAGCCGGTTCTTATATATTAACTCAAAACTCAAGGTATGTTGGTATGATTATTATCCCCATTTTAGAGATGAGAAAACACAGACACAAAAAAGAAAAGTCAGCCTGAGAGTGGTAAAGCCAGGATTCAAATCCAGGCAATCTAGCTCCAGGTTCCATGCTCATAACCAGATGCTATACACACATCTGTAAATTGGCTTGGATCTACAGCTATCACTGTACATGCAAGCTCCTTGCCAAGGATGGCAACTCAATAGTATTTTTTAAAAACCTCCAAATCCAAGCCAATCTACAAATATCAGGTCTGGCTCCCCTTTTCTTCTGAACACTGTTAAATTCCGAACCTTTGAATAACTGTAATCCCATGAAAAAGAACAACTTCCATTTGTTGAGTAAGTGCTTCACCAGGCTTACTGGCAGGAGCTTTGCAAGCATTGTCTCTAAATTTCCCGTTACTGGGGGCAGCCATAACTTGGCAACTATGAGGAAATGCAAGCTCAGTATTGCCACAGCTACAGATTTTTCAAAAAATGCCACATGTGGAAGTTCAAAATGAGGCCTGCTGTGGGCTCAATGATGCCACAAGAAATAGGACATAGGACGATATACCTAACACAGCAAGGAGATACTTTGTGTGGCCATCAGTAGATCTTTGAGAAAAGACAGAGTCACTCTGTTTGACAGGCATGAGCCACTGTGCCCAGCCTCATATTCTCTTTATTTAAGAAGATACCGGAGGTTATGGACCTCTAGCAAAATGGACAGATAAGGCAAGAAAGTGGAATAAAAGTGATCTAAGTGGATCTAAGAAGGAGAGCAGTGCAGGAAGGTATAAAAGACAGGTGTACAAAAAGGGAGGGAAATATGACACATGCTACAACATATATGAACCTTGAGAACATTATGCCAAGTGAAATCAGCCAGTCACAAAAGGATATATATACTGTATGTTTCCACTTCTATGCAGTACGTAGAGTCGTCAAATTCACAGAGACAAAGAAGAATGGTGGATGCCGGGGACTAGGGTGAGGTGGGGATGGGGAGGTATTGTTTCATGGGTACAGAATTTCAGTTTTGCAAGATGAGAAGAGTTCTGGAGATGGATGGTGGTGATGGTTGCACAACAGTATGAATATACTTAACACTATGTATGTACTGAATGTACATGTAAAAATGGTTAAGATGATAAATTTTGTTATGCATATTTTACCACAACTAATGAAAAGACAGCTGTGCAGCAGTCCTGAAGAGCAGCCCCCCCCCAAAGTGGGAGGAGCACAGAGTGGGAAGTCTCCAGAGGAAAAATGGAAATGGAATGTTGGAATCTATTAAGGTGAGGCAAAAGACTCCAATGCCAGAGTAGTGGAAGAAATTAACAAAGTATATAGAATAACAAGCAATGGACTGAAATGAGGCAATCACCAACTCCATGAAAAATAAAGGATTGTGTAAAATGTACAATCTGTCAAGGCAGATAACAATATTTGCACTGGTAATATTGTAAAAAATGGCTTCTGATTTAACCAGAAATTGTGCTGTAACTATGCCAGTGTTAGCAAAGCGTGGAGAGGGAGGGATGAAGAGTGTGGAAATAGGAAGAGTCAAAACCACATCTACCTTGTCAGGAAGTCAACACATTCTCTTAAAATTAAGAAATCAATGGCCGGGCGCGGTGGCTCACGCTTGTAATCCCAGCACTTTGGGAGGCCGAGGCGGGCAGATCACGAGGTCAGGAGATCGAGACCACGGTGAAACCCCGTCTCTACTAAAATTACAAAAAATTAGCCGGGCGTGGTGGCGGGCGCCTGTAGTCCCAGCTACTCGGAGAGGCTGAGGCAGGAGAATGGCGTGAACCCGGGAGGCGGAGCTTGCAGTGAGCCGAGATCGCGCCACTGCACTCCAGCCTGGGCGACAGAGCGAGACTCCGTCTCAAAAAAAAAAAAAAAAAAAAAAAATTAAGAAATCAAGCAATATCAATGTATTATATTTAAACATTGAGGTAAAATATCAGAGAAAAGAGCTGTAGATGAAGGTGGTTGTCTTTTCAGATGGGAACTGGAGGTGGCAATGGGTAGGAATTTTTTCATCTTCTCAAACTGAAACGTCGTATACTTAGGCATGAAGTCCCATTTCCACCCCCCAACCCCCACTCCCAAGCACCTGGCATCCACTGCTCTCTTTCAGAAGCCTTGTAGACTCAAAATTACCTGCACTATTTAGGTGACAACTAAAAGTGGATATTTTCTAAGGTGTAAGTCATGTTACTGTTTTTCCTCAGGCATACTGTTTTCAGCCTAGAGCAAAAGTAAACTTTTAAGTGGTCTCTGCAGGGATATCTGACATTAAATGTTCATAAAGCTGGAGAAATACCTAGCAAGTTTAAAAGTTAGTGGAGCTTTCCCTGGTACAGAAACTCTTTCACAGAGTTTACACAATGCCTTTGATATACTGGTTTCTAGGTTCTTGGGATCTGAGTGTGTATGTGCATTTGCACAGATTTGGTAGTTTCAGTCTGGTGTGTTTGATGCTATGATAAATTATGGACAGTGAGCTATGGAAACACAGATGAGGGACAGTTCAACAGAGGGTCAGAAGATACTCCCTGGAGGAGCTGGTGATCAAGCCAGTTTTTAAGGAGAGGTTAAGCAGAGGGAGGGAGCCTGGATTGTTAAGCAGGATGCATACATGGCATGAAGAATGGCACAGATCAGGGCATGTTTGGGAAATTTACAAGGGATTTGGTGTTGTTCAAGAAATGGAGGTCAGGGAGAAGCAGGATGAGGTGGCAAGGTGAGGAGAAGAGAGGGTCACAGAGAGTCTTAGTTTTTTCCCTGTAGGTGATATGATGCTCTCAGAGGGCTTTCAGGCAGGAGAAAGGCATGGTCAAAGCTGTGTTTGTTATTTGTTTTGCAACAAGTTTTTCCATATATTTGCCCCATCAGGCTGAATTGTCATCAAGAAGACATCTATTTTGCCTGTCTCCATATTATGTTTTTAGTTATGAAAAATTTTCAAACAAAATTACAGAGAAGAGTATTAAAAAAAAAACTATGTGCCCATCATCCGGATTCCATTATTAGGATTTTGCCACATTCAATTCATCTCTCTCTCTCTCTCTCTCTCCTTTTTCTGTGAAAATAATTCTTTATTGTGGTAAAATATATATAAACATAAAATTTACCATTTTAATCATTTTTAGGTATACAGTTCAGTGATACTAGGTACATTCATGTTGTTGTGCATCCATCACCACCATCCATATCCAGAACTTTTTCATCTTCCCAAACTGAAACTCTGTACCCATGAAACAATGACTCATTCACCCATCTCTCCAGCCTCTGGCAACTAAATATCAACTTTGTATCTCCATGGTTTGAAGGCATTTCATATAAATGGAATAATATAATATGTGGCCTTTTACTTAGCATAATATTTTCTAGATTAATTTTACATTGTAGCACATATTAGCATTTAGTCCCTTTTAGGTTTAAATAATATTCTATTGTATGATATACCATGCTTTGTTTATTCACTTATCAGTCGCTGGACATTTGCATTATTTATACTTTTGGCTATTATTAATCATTATGCTATGAACATTCATGTCTAAGTTTTTGTGTAAACATAAGCTTTCAATTTTCTTGGGTATATCCTAGAAGTAGAATTGTCTGCCTCTGCCTTTCTTTCTCCCTTCTCTTCCCTTCCCTCCCCTCCCCTCTCCTCCCTCCTCCCTCCCCCCCCCCTTTCCCCTCTCCTTCCCTCCCTTCCCTTCCCTTCCTCTCCCTTCCCTTCTCTTTTCAGAGATGGGGTCTCTGTTACTCAGGCTGATCTCAAACCCCTGGGCTCAAGTGATCATCCTGCCCAGCCTTCTACAGTGCTGGGATTACAGGCATGAGCCACCACGCCCCTGGCTGGAATTGCTATGTTATATGGTTACTTTATGTTTAACTTTTTAAGAAGCTGCAAAACTGTTTTTCAGTTTTCAAAGTGGCTGTACCATTTTACAATTCTACCAGCAAGATGAGTGTTCCGAAATTTCTATATCCACAACAACACTGGTTATAATGTCTTTTTGATTGTAGCCATCCTAGTGGAGGTGAAGTGATATCTCATTGTGATTTAATTTGAATTTCCCAGATGACTAATGATACTGAGTATCTTTTCATATGCTTATTGGTTGTTCATATATCTCCTTTGAATAAATGTCTGTTTGGATCCTTGGCCCACCTTTAAATTGGGTCATCTATCTTTTTATTATTGAGTAGTAAAGTTCTTTATATATTCTAGATACATGTCACTTATCAGACATATAATTTTTAAATATTTTCTCCTATTCAGTGAGTTATCTGTTCTAATTTTGATAAAGTCAGATTTTTCAATTTTTTCCTGAATGTGCTTCTGGTGGTATAATATCTAAGAAACCACTGTCAAATCTAAGGTCACAAAGATTTGCCTCTGCATTTTCTTCTAAGAGTTTTATAATTTTAGTTCTGAGATTTAGGCCTTTCAATCATTTAATGTTTTTATATAGTTTAAGATAGGGGTCCAACTTCATTCTTTTGCATGTGTATATCCAGTTGTGCTTACACCATGTATTGAAAACATTATTCTTTCCCCATTGAATTGTCTTGGCACCTGTATAAAAAATCAGCTGATTGTAAGCTTGAAGGGTTTTTTAAAAATATTTTTTCCCATCTCTCAACTTTTAGCTGAAGATGACGGTTTATTTCTGTATCTTAATTCTATTCCATTAATCTATATCTATCCTTATACCTATACAACATTGTCTTGATTACTGTAGCCTTGTAGTAAGTTTTGCAATCAGAAATATAAGTTCTTTTGTTCTCACAAAAGAAGAACTTTGTTCTTCAAGATTGTTTTGGCTATTCTGAGTCTCTTGAATTTCCATACAAACTTTAGGAGCAATTTGTCATTTTTTGCAATGAAGGCAGTTAGGATTTTGAGAAAAATTGGATTGAATCTGTATTTTAATTTTGGGAATAGTGTTATCTTAGCAACATTTTTTTAAATTATTGTTATTTGTGGAGATGTGGTCTCACTTTGTTGCCTAGGGTGGTCAGGAACTCCTGGGCTCAAGCAGTCGTCCTGCCATGACCTCCCATTAATAATATTAAATCATCTGAACCACAAAAATGGGGTGGGGTGCCTTTTCAATTATTTAGATCTTTGTTAATTCCCTTTAACAATATTTTGTAGTTTTCAGAGTTTAAGTTTGACATTTCTGACCAGGCACAATGGCTCATGCCTGTAATCCCAACACTTTGGGAGGCTGAATGTGAGGATTGCTTGAGCCCAGAAGTTCAAAATCAGGCTGAGCAACATAGTGAGACTCCCATCTCTACAAATTAAAAAAAAAAAAAAGTTTGACATTTCTTTTGTTGAATTAATTCCCAAATATTTTCTTTTCTTTGATGCTATATAGTGGAATTATTTTTCAAGTTTTATTTTTGGGTTGTTCATTTCAAGGGTACAGAAATATAATTAATTTTTGTATATCCTGCAAACTTGCTGAACTTGTTAGTGTTAGTTCTAATGGTTTTGTGTATGTGTGTGTGTGTGTGTGTGTGTTTGTGTGGGTGGGTGGGTGCCTTAGGATTTTCTATGTACCAGATCACATCATGTGCAAATATAGATGGTTTTAATTTTTCCTTTCCTATCTAGATATCTTTTATTGCTTTTACTTACCAAATTACCCTGGACAGAACCCCCAGTATAATGGTGAATGGAAATGGCAAGAGCAGACTTCCTTGTCTTATTCCCGGTCTTTAGTGCAAAGCTTTCAGTCTTTCACTATTAAGTGTTATCTGTGGGTTTTTCATAGATGCCTTTTATCAAATGGAGGAGGTTCTTTTCTAATCCTATTTATTGAGGTTTGTTTTTGTTTTTGTTTTTAAATCACGACAGGGTGTTAGACATTCTCGAATGCTTTTTCTGCGTCTATTGAGATGGCATAATACATTAATTTCAGATGTTAAAAGACCTTGCATACTTGGGATTAATTCCACTTGGTCACAGTATACAGTCCTTTCTATGTTGCTGGATTCAGTTTGCTAGTGTTTTATTGAAGATTTCTGTGTCTGTATTCATACAGGATATTGATTCATAAAGGAAAAGAATAGTTTCCTTTTCCTGTGATGTCTTTAGTTTTGATATCAGGGTAATACTGGCCTCATCAAATGAATTGGGATGTGTTCCCTCCTCTTCTGTTTTTTGTAAGAGTTTGTGATAACTGGTATTGATTCTTATTTAAATGTTTGGTATAATTCACCAGTGAAGCCATCTGGGAATGGGCAGACTCTACCTTATTGCTATTACTGATGAATTTGATATTACCACCTGATATGGTTTGGCTGTGTCCCCACACAAATCTCATCTTGAATTGTAACTCCCACAATTCCCATGTGTCATGGGAGGAACCTGGTGGGAGGTGATTGAATTATGGGGTAGATCTGTCCTGTGCTGTTCTCAGAATAGTGAATAAGTCTCACAAGATCAGATGGTTTTAAAAATGGGAGTTTCCCTGCACAAGCTCTCTATTTGCCTGCTACCATCCGTGACTTGCTCCTCCTTGCCTTCCGCCATGATTGTGAGGCCTCCCCTGCCATGTGGAACTGTAAGTCCATTAAACCTCTTTTTCTTCCCAGTCTTGGGTATGTCTTTATCAACAGCATGAAAATGGACTAATACACCACCTCATGAGACCTTGTGCTAGTTATCAATGTATTGTCTCTCAGGTCTAAATTCATCCTTCACTGACTGCTCTGAGAAAATGGATCTGAGCCTTAAATTTTTTTCCTTTGTTCTCTTTCGTGATGATATGCTTTATAGGTAGAAGGCCCTGAAGAGGCATTTCAGGAGGAATGGGTTTTGCTTCCTGGTCCAGTTGTGCTCAATGGCACACTTCTGCATCACAGCAGCTTCTCCAGCATCTGTTCCTGCTTTGATTGGTGGCCAGAAACACTCAGCAGCCAGCAGTGTTCCTTAGCACCCTATTGGGCAGTTTTATAGCAGAGGCTTCCAGGAGACCCCTCCCCGTGAATACGTTTCCTCAGCAACCTAAAAGTGCCAGAAAATTCTAGAGGGTGGATTTATGGGAAGTTCCACTGGAAGATTCCCAGTGACTTCTTGCCATTTAATGAGCCATAGCCATGCTCTCTTCAAAAGGGTCTCAATCGGCCCTGGCTGGAGGCAAGAGGCTCCTCCTTGGGAACTCTTTCACAGCATTAGAGTAGCAGCTGTTCCTTATATCTGCTATTGCTATACTCTTTAAAGCTCTCTAGTTCTTATTAGCCAGTGCTTCATTATTCCAATACTCTGTTATAGCTAATAATTCCTTATATATTAAACTGTCTTTATTCAAACGAGCATAGTTTGTCTCCTGATTAGACCTGGACTGATGAAGATATCTTAAGCTTTTCCATGGATCCATCTATGCCTGGACCTTGTATATAGAAGGAATTCAATGAATAGTCCCTTAATAGCATCATGACACACAGTTTTCTTATGTAGTTGTCACAATTTCAGGCCCTTTCATCCTTACATTTATTGAGCATTATTGTCTGTGCTCAGGAATCTTGCTGTGTGGCAGGAGATAAGAGGAGAGAATCAGTAGCTAGAAGAATACAACAGCTAAAGTGGCCTTGCTGAATAGTCCAGAATGATAAAAAAACTTAGTGCGCTAAAAAAAAAATTGCATGCGATGACACTGCAGAGATAAGCTAGAGTCAGATGATGACAGGCCTTGACTTCTATTGGGAAAGGCAGTTTGCTGTGGCCTTGAGCATCTCTGCATGTGCTTGCTAAGTATGCCAAACACAAGGCCTAACTTTCCCCTAATACTGAACCATTTCTAGCTAGTCACGTTGGCATTTAACTAGGTTAAGATGACCACAGCATAACTACCATACAACAGCTCACTCCCTCAGGGAAGGAGGCTGGTTGGTGTGCCACTTGCTACAAAAGATGCTAGGCCCTTTGCCCTGGATCCCTCAGTCATGGTGCAAACCACTGCATGTGCAACCACTGTCCGGGCCCATTGCATTTACTCCATAGGACTTGAGGACAGGCCAACCAGTGCTACCATGCTGATACTCCTACTGTATGCTGTGTTGAATAACAAATTTCTTCATCTGATCCACCAAATCTCATCTACATTGGTACCAATGGAGTTGTGGCTGGTGAACCTGCTTTCTTGCTTAGTCATCTCTGTTGGAGTCTTGTTATTTCTTGCCATTCTCTAGGAGGTTGGGGCTCTTCTCTAACAAAGGGTGTCATGACACAGGCACACACATACACTACAAAATGAAAATAAACATGAACTAGAAAGATGTTTCCTTATTTGAGAAATGCAGATAAATGGCAAAGCTGTTGGAAACCAGAAAACCATGTAATTTTGAGTATTTAAAATCAATCCTGTATTGTGATACACCAAGACCAAACTTGAATGTTATTCCACATAAGAATCTAGCCAACAGAATGTAGTTCAGATTTGGGGAATGATGGTGAGGAAACTATATTTTATGGAATTGCTAACACATTTAAAACAGTAGTTGGTAAGAAAAAAGTGTGTTCTGGGCCAGGTGTGGCGGCTCACGCCTGTAATCCCAGTACTTTGGGAGGCCTAGGTGGGCGGATCACCTGAGGTCAGGAGTTCGAGACCAGCCTGGCCAATATGGCGAAACCCCGTCTCTACTAAAAATACAAAAATTAGCCAGGCGTGGTGGTGCGTGCCTGTAGTCCCAACTACTTGGGAGGCTGAGGCAGGAGAATCACTTGAACCTGGGAGGCGGAGGTTGCAGTGAGCCAAGATCATGTCACTGCACTCCAGCTTGGGCAACAGACCAAGGCTCTGTCTCAAAAAAAAAAAAAAAAAAGTGTTCTTTTACTTTTTACAATAAATCCTGTTTGAGAAGTTATGATTCTTGTGTAAAAACATCTGTAGCAAGTAGTCTCTCATTTGTGCAGTGATAACTGTGGGCATTTATGTTTTTAGATTAAATCCTGTATTTGAATAAAGATGTTAACAATACTTTCATGGACTTTTACGGTTAATTTCAGTATGTAAATTAGCATGTAGTTCATTTATAATTTTAGAAACTAGTAAACTAAAAAATATTAAAGGTTCACTCAAATTATCACTTTCTTTGTAACACCTATCCTGACCCCTGCCTTTCTTCCATGTAGAGATAACTATTTCATCCTCTGTACCCTCAGGGCTGACACTCTATTCAGGTTTTTGCATCCACCTTAACACTTGCTATCTTCATGTGGAGACAGTGAACTTCCCCAAGGGCAGGGACCAGGACTCAGCCGCCTCCCCAGCTCAATTCCTGGCTGAAAGCAAATGCTCGACTAGTGTTGGTTAAAAGGAACAAATGCTCAACCTCACCAGTTGGTAAAGAAAAGCAACCGTGAGATGCCACCTTTCTAACTTCTACACTAGCAAGGATTAGTTATGAAGAGGAAGTTCTGGGAGGAGTCCAGAAAGCTACACTCTGGTCCAACCTTTCCAAAGGTCAATTTGGCAATTTCCCCAAGTGTCATACTAATGCTGTGTAACCCCAAATTCAGGCTCATGTACCTGATGCAGAGCTGAAGCCAAACGCTAAGACACAGGTGCTTGGAGATAGAGAAAGGTTTGTTCAATTGGGCCAAAGCGAGAAGGCGGAAGAGCAAGATCTCTCAAATGTTGCTTAAGAAAGAGATGACAGCAGGCATTTTTATGGGGTAGGGTGTGAGGGAGGGAGAGTTTCCGGGAACAGAGGGGAAAAATCTGTGTCTCTACTGTCTCAGATAAAACTTTCAGCAACCAGACTTATGGGTGTCAGCAGCCGGTCAAAAAGTCCTTAATGGCATTCATTCCTTCTGCAAAATATTTTCATGACCCTGAAGTTATCCCTCCTGCTAGACAAACAGGACAACCGCATTTTATAATTATATTGTGGGAACAAGAGATATTGGGCAAAACAGGAGCGCTTACTATGTGCATGCAGGCAAGGGCCTGATCAGAATTTTCACGATGGCCGGGCGCGGTGGCTAACGTCCGGCATCCTGGCACTTTGGGAGGCCGAGGCAAGTGGATCATTTGAGGTCAGGAGTTCGAGACCAGCCTGGCCAACATGGCTAAACCCCGTCTGTACTAAAAATACAAAAGTTAGCCAGTCGTGGTGGTGCATGCCTGTAATCCCAGCTACTTGGGAGGCTGAGGGAAGATAATCGCTTGAACTTGGGAGGTGGAGGTTACAGTGAGCCGAGATCGTACCACTGCACTCCAGTCTGGGCGGCAGAGCGAGACTTTGCCTCAAAAACAAAAAAGCAAAACAGAAAAAAAAAAACAACACCAAACGGAATTTTCAATACTTCAGTTACTAAAAAATGCCAGAGTACTTAAATCTCAAGAGACCTGGTTACACTCCGAATGGGGAGACGTAGGCCAGAGGCACTGGAAAGGTGAGCAGTCTCGACTGCTTCGCCTCGAAACCCCTAAGCCTCTGAAGAGAACGGGCGTAATCCACCTCGCGATTGGCAAGCAAACACACGCACCGGCAGAGAGCAAAGCGCGCACGCCGCCTGCACCGGGCTCTGGCCTCCTCTGCATTCCCCAATCGTTGCACTGTTCCCACTTTTATAACCAGGAGAGGAGGCATGCGCTGCCCGAAAACGCGAACCGCGACCCATGGGACGCTAGAACCCACCCGCGCGCCCTCGACGGCTTGAAGCCGGGTTCCAGACACTCGTTCGCGGCCTAGGGCTCCCGCCGCCCAGGACCGGGTGCTCACTCTCGCCAGGGAGCGAGACCGTGAGGTGGCGAAACACCTCCTCGGCTGCGCGCGGCGTGGTGGGCAGGCTGCGGTCCCGCGCGCCCCACCCGCTCTGGGCGTGTCAAGGTGGTAGGTAGGTGTTCAGGAGTGGAGCCCCGCCCAGCCACCGCCTTCGGGTCGTGAGAAGACTCTCCTCCTGGCCTCCCTGTTTCATCTGCTTTGACCCGCGAGAGAGCTACACCGCTCGCCACGTGCGGCCCCCACTGGGTAGTGGGCCTCATAGGGCTCCGCCGCTAGATCTGGGCCAAGTTTCTTCCAGAGACTTCACTACCGACATGGGGTGTATCAAGGACGGTCCAGAGAACTTTCCCCGACCTGCCTGTTTGCTTGGCCGGAATGTGAGGTCCTTGAGCGCCCTTGAGCCATGGCCTTGGGCCTGCCAAGATTGAGGCAGGCGTGGTCATCGAATACTTCTGGAGTGGGGAAGAGAGCACAATTTATGCTGTCCCTGCCACAGGAGCTCCCACTTTTGCCAGGGAAACTAACCTGGAGGTGGGAGCTCCTTTTATTTGTTGGCCTTTTACTATACCCAGGGGAAAATGGCTTGCCAAATTTGGAGGGTGTGTTAGAGATGATCTGTCTTAATCATACTAAAAAATCTAAAAATTCGGCCGGGCGCGGTGGCTCATGCCTGTAATCCCAGTACTTTGGGAGGCCAAAGTGGGCCTATCACTTGAGGTCAGGCGTTCAAGACCAGCCTGGCCAGCATGGTGAAACGCTGTCTCTACTAAAAATACAAAAATTAGCCAGGTGTGGTGGTGCACTCCTGTAATCCTAGCTACTCGGGAGCCTGAGGCAGGAGGATTGCTTGAACCTGGGAGGCGGAGGTTGCAGTGAGCCGAGATGGTGCCACTGCAGTCCAGCCTGGGAGACAGAGTGAGACTCCGTCTAAAAAAAGAAAAGAAATCTAAAAATTACGTTGGAAGCAGGTGCCTCAAAGAGATGAGCAGTAGAAAGGGAGGGCAGCTAAAGGCCATCGGTCAGTCACGGCCTCCCAGACCCTAGGAACTCTACCACTGCTGGAGAATCTGATCAAGCAGTAATTGAAGGTTAGGGTTGACAGAGAAAATGGTGATTTAAAATAAGAACCCCAAAAGTCAGATGATTGGAAGCTCTTTGGGCTTGGAATTCAACTGCTTCTCACGTGGGCAACTAAGTGTGCTCCAGGGAAATTTGAGTTACTGATATTCCAGGCCATGTAGGGCTATCGCAAGCACGTGAAATATGTATATTTGCAGGGGGAAAAAGTCTAGGGAGAAATAACACACCAAAGGAATATATTCCTTCATTCATCAGGTATTACCTATTTCATGCCACACCTTGGGCTCTAAAGAATCAGAACTACAGTGTAGCAAGGGAGAAAAACGGGCAAGACTAAAACATCGTTTATTTTCTTCTTTTATTTTTCTCTGTGTTTTCTAAATGTTACTAGATCTCTAACAACGAAGAAGGTTTTATTTATTTTGAAACAAACTACTTTTCCTGTTAAAAGGTCAGCCACTTTTCTGAGGGCGGAGTCAGAAAGAAGGGCCCATGAACCCACCTAGCGTCCAGTTTCCCTTTTTTTTTTTTTTCTTTTTACAGGGTCTCACTCTGTCATCCAGACTGGAGTGCAGTGGCACCATCTCGGCTCACTGCAACCTCCGCCTCCTAGGTTCAAGTGATTCTCCTGTCTCAGCCTCCCGAGTAGCTGGGATTACAGGTGCTTGCCACCACGCCCGGCTAATTTTTGTATTTTTGTATTTTTTTTTTTTTTTTTTTTAGACGGAGTCTCGCTCTGTCGCCCAGGCTGGAGTGCAGTGGCGCAGTCTCGGCTCACTGCAAGCTCCACCTCCCGGGTTCATGCCATTCTCCTGCCTCAGCCTCTCCGAGTAGCTGGGACTACAGGCGCCCGCCACCACGCCCGGCTAATTTTTTGTATTTTTAGTAGAGACGGGGTTTCACCGTGGTCTCGATCTCCTGACCTCGTGATCCACCCGCCTCGGCCTCCCAAAGTGCTGGGATTACAAGCGTGAGCCACCGCGCCCGGCCAATTTTTGTATTTTTAGTAGAGACAGGGATTCACCATGGTGGCCAGGCTGGTCTTGAACTCGACCTCAAATGATCCGCCCGTCTCGGCCTCCCAAACTGCTGGGATTACAGGCGTGAGCCACCGCGCCCGGCCCCAGCGTCCAATTTTCAAAGCCCCTCTGCTCAGCTTCCAGAGATCCCAAGAAACTCTTAAGTGGGAGTATCTCGTATCTGCACGATGCGACCGGTCACAAAACACGCGACCCGAGACACTGGAAGTGGAGGCTTCTCGATGGACCAAGCTGCGCGGTTTTCATACCGACCCGCGGCCAGGCTGTAAGATAGGTGGCCGGCCACAGACAATCACTGCCACCTTGGACAGGGACCCGTGAGCTGACGGCCATTAAGCTTCATAAACTGGTCCAAATCCAGCGGACCGCTACTGCCGGAAACGGAAAGTCCTCAAGGGCGGGTGTTGGAAGCGGAGCGGAAGCGGAAGGCGGGTACCGGAAACGGTGTTTGGTGGCGCCTGCCATGGCCGAAGCTACGTCTGTCGCGGCTGAATCTCTCGCGGGCAGCAGGGCGCGCGCTGCACGCACAGCACTAGGTCAGGTGGTGCTCCCGGGTGAGGAGCTGCTCCTGCCGGAACAGGAGGACGCGGAAGGCCCTGGGGGTGCAGGGGAGCGACCGTTGAGCCTGAATGCTGGAGCGCGCCCGCGTGTGCGCGTTGTATGCGGTCCGGGCCTTCGGCGCTGTGGGGACCGCCTGCTGGTCACCAAGTGCGGCCGCCTCCGTCACAAGGACCCCGGCAGTGGCAGCGGCGGCGGTGTTTACTGGGTGGACTCTCAGCAGAAGCGGGTGAGCTGGGACTCCGGAGGGGTGGTGCGGCAGTGAGAGTGGTAGCCCTGCTTTGAGAAGACCTCCCAAAAGAAGGGTTGGGACCCTGAGGCCCTCTTTTGTTCGGGCAAACCTAGAGCCACCGTAGTCTTGTGCCCACTTCTGCATGTCCTTTAGAGGGACCGTGAACAATAGGAACATAGCCTGAGAAGGGCAACCAGGAGAGAAAAACGTTTGGAGACCGTGAGTCATGATTATAGTCTTCAAAACCCCACAGCAGGCCTGCCCTTTGGAGTCTCAGAGGGCAGGACTAGGCTCAATGAGTGGATGTCATAGGGAGTTAATTTCACCTAGAATAGGTAAGAATTTCATATAGAAAAAATTGTGTATGGAATGGGCTTCCTTGGTTGTAAGGATTCCTTTGCCACTGGATTTATGCCACAAAGCTACGGACTTACTGGTTGGGGTGCCTCAGAGATAATGGGGTTTGGACTCAACAGATTGCCAGAAGCTGCACACCCGACACTTTATGATGTGATTTTCTTTTACCGAAAGTGGCATTTGATCAGATTTCTTTCTCTTTAATGACAATAACCACAAAGGACTTGCTGAAGGTATCTTCCAATGGTATCTTGTCATTTATGGCTGTTTTCTCATTCTATTTCCTTTTGTAGTATGTTCCAGTAAAAGGAGACCATGTGATTGGCATAGTGACAGCTAAATCTGGAGATATATTCAAAGTTGATGTTGGAGGGAGTGAGCCAGCTTCTTTGTCTTACTTGTCATTTGAAGGTGCAACTAAAAGAAACAGACCAAATGTGCAGGTAATTATGGGAGCCTTTGGTTTCAAAGTAAGAAACATCCATTCCCTAGAACACTCAAATATCCAGAAGGCTATCTGAATTGTCTCTAAAGCATGACCTAGATCTCTGAGCATGTATATAATTGCCCCAGGCTCCAAGAGTTTCTTCAGATGCTCCGGGATCAGAGCCACATAATTATTATTTTTTTACATTTACAATTTATTTTACATTGGCTACATTTGTTCTTGGGATGTTTCATTTCTACTGAGTTGAAAGGTTGTATCTGTCCTCGCCATTATTTGTTATGTCCATATCCTCTGGACAAGGATGTCTGCTGTAGGCTTAGAGGAGGGACAGGTGGTGCAAATTGACATTATCAGCTATCCATCCATCCTGGCTGTAGGTCCTAGAAGCTGATAGAGGAGTAATATTGTTACCTCGGGTTTTCAATTGGAGCTTTTCAGGTAGCATAGCCACACCACCTTGTCTATCCAGCCCGAAATTTAGTGATTTCTTCGCCTCTTCTCATTCACTTCTCATGCAAATTTAGTTGCTTAATCCTATTTTGATCTTATTTGATTCTGTCTCTGATCTTTGGCATATCCGTCCCTTTATCTCCACTTCGAAAGTTCAGGCTTCAGCTCCCTCTTGACTGGTCTCAGTCACTTCTTCATTAATCCCTGCCTCCATGCTTTTACCTCACTATCCAGGGTTTTGAGAGCTGACATCCTCACACGGTCACTTTCTCGAAAAGAAAAAACAAGATTCTCCAAAATCTACAGAATTCCTTGGCATTACACTCCAGGTGTCTTTCCTCATCCCTAATTATATCTTTCATACAGCCATACTCAAGTCACACCAAACGCCATTAAACTCAATTTCTTGCCCTTATTTGCACATGCTGTTCTCTCTGTCTTGATTGCACCATCCCTTCGCACCCTATGGAACACATTCTCATCCTTTGAGACCTAGGCTAAACATGACCACCTCTGTAAAGCCATCTCCAGTTGTCACTTTTCTCATATCTTTGCTCTAGCACTTACTGGATTTAGCCTCGACTGAGGTTTGTTTATATGTACCTCCCCACTGCCCTCCAAGACCAAATGCTTCTGAAAAGCAGAGAATGTTTTTTTCCTTTCTAGTTTACATAGTCACCAACAAACAGTAGGTACTTAATACGTTTTGTTGAGTGAACAGAATGAGTTCACTCTCCATTTCCTCAGCTTCATCCCTTTGAAGTTTAGCTCTATGAGGTTTTTAAGTAAATCTTGCAGGGAGAAGTGTCAGTGAATTATTGTTTGGTTTTGCTTTGAATGATTGCATGCCAGAGTTCGTTCCTTTTTCTGTAAATCTGTAATTCTCTAGGGTAGTGCCACCTAATATAACTTTCTACAGTGATGCTGTTTTTTATCTGCACTAATTAGTATGGTAGCCACTAGCTGTTGAGCACTTGAAATGTGGCTAATGCAACTCAGGAAATTAATTTTAAATATCTAATTTTAATTTAAATGTAAGTTTAAACAATTGGCTATCTACCATATTGGACAGTGCAATATAGAGGTGTTCTCTGGCCCTGAGATGGCTCCTCATCTGTAATTTCCTAGTTGGTGAAAGGGAATGATACGTGTGTTCCTTTTTTTCCCCAAGACTCAACTCCAAAGTGACTGTGGGAATCCTATAGTGCAGTCATTCCCTTAGCCGCAGAACTGTAGGTGGCTGGCATTGATGCCTGTGAGAAAGAACCAATAGTAGCACCTGTAGTTTGCTGAGAGGAAATGAACTGGTTTTTAATATCATTGTAGGTTGGAGATCTCATCTATGGCCAATTTGTGGTTGCTAATAAAGACATGGAACCAGAGATGGTCTGTATTGACAGCTGTGGACGAGCCAATGGAATGGGTGTCATTGGACAGGATGGTCTGCTTTTTAAAGTGACTCTGGGCTTAATTAGAAAGTAAGTCCTGATGTCTGCTGGCTTGCCTGCCTTTTATAATTATACATTCTTGGAAAGTTGGTTAATCTTCAGGATTCAGATTCTTTGTAACATTTGAATTTCTCCTCAAAGTTAGAAATCAGTATCCATTTTAACACATTTGGAAACTCATGGAGTTAATCCTATCTTCTTGGAAACATCAAATTCAGATGTGTTTGACTGTGTAGTTTCTGGTGGGCTAATACTTCATGCTTTAATCCCTTACTCTGTATTCATGTCTTCCCTCCCAGGCCTGCTGCTTATTTGACTCAGCCCAAATGTGAAAACTGGCCTTTCCCCTGTTCTGAGTCACTTGAATACAGATGCAGTCTGCAGTTGTACAAAATTATCAATTTTTTCTAATTAGGGGGGTCACACACAGCTTAGATTGTGATGTTCCAGGTTATGTAGACATTCACAGAAGGCTTCTGACACTTGGTCCTGGTAAGTTTAATAGTTCACACTGAGGCAGATTCTCTTTTTGGTGTTTAGAATTTTACCCACCCAAAGCTGTGCCATATTCAGGGGCTTTACTCCTAGAACCAGTGAAGTTCAGAGCTATCTTGTATGCCTCTCCTTGCTACATATCCTAAAGATCTGGAGAATTAAGTTTGGACATCAGAGAAGCATGTTATTAACCAAGCAGCACCCTTATGGTTTGAAAGAGCCAATGTTCCTCTCCAAGTACTGAATTTAACACGAAAATAATATGGCCAGGAAAATAAAAGTGTCTTTTAGCACTGTAGATTAAAAAAGTTACGATTCCCAGTCTAGAATTAAAGTGCTCTGACAATCTAGGGGAATGACTTTTACAAAGTTGGTAACCTAGGGAGTTTAATTTCTTTGTAAGGGATAGCCCCTCTGTAATCTCTGGTATATCTTTGAACAGTGTAAAGTTTCTTCTTGGAAGAAAGGAGGCAGCAAATGTCATGTGCCTTGTTCTTGTTGAATAGCTATGGAGAACTGCTCACAAAAGGAATCACATTCTAAAGGAGAGTCCGGACACACGTTTGCCACTTCATTAAGTTTCATTTTCTTTTCTCTTCCCACCAGGCTATTAGCTCCAGATTGTGAAATCATACAGGAAGTGGGAAAACTCTATCCACTGGAGATAGTATTTGGAATGAATGGAAGAATATGGGTTAAGGCAAAAACCATCCAGCAGACTTTAATTTTGGCAAACATTTTAGAAGCTTGTGAACACATGACGTCAGATCAAAGAAAACAGATCTTCTCCAGATTGGCAGAAAGTTGATACAGGTGGACTTTTTTACAGGTCAGTTGAGGCAAAAAAACTATGGGTTTTTCCAGGTGAACTTCCCCCATTTAAATACTCAGAAGATAAGGTGTGAATGTATGTATTATCTTATTAGAGTCCTAAAGTATTTTTATAAGTTACTGGTTTTCACCCATGCTTTCGTGGGAGAGAAAATCATTGCAAAATCATTTTTTTTGTTCGGTACAATAAAGTTTACTAAACAGTATTAGGGTTTATTTGGAGTTAACTCCCTTAGTAATTGCCACAGCTTCCATAATTAACTGGAGGTCAGCAGTAAAATAATTTTCTGATTATAACAGTAAGCCAGGTTCACCAGAGGAAATGTAGAGTACATAAGTATAAAGCAGCAAAGAAATGTCACCTGTAGTCCCATTATTCAGCGGGTGAGTATATAACGAAATACCGTGTTTTTTCATTTACCAAGTATTGTGTTTTGCATGGATTAAACTCCTTTATTCTTACTAACTGCAGAAGACACTTATCCTCATAATTGAAACTGAGGCACAGAGTTTAACTTGGCCTGCATTCTCTATGTTCATCAAATTGAAATTATAGTATTATAGCTTATATGCTACTTTGTAATATACTTTTGTCTACTTCAAACAGCATGATACATTTCACAACTTCCATTAAAAATTCATTAGTCACATATTTCATGTTACATATTTTTGATATAGTTTTATCATTAAATTAACACTATGAGGATTTCTGAATCCCAATCTGGCCAAGTCTTATTTTGCTAAAATCATTTCCTAGGAGCTAAGCATAGAAAACTCTTCTATGCTATTTAGTATATTAACTAAAACCTTTAGAGGTTTAAAAAAAAAAAAAAAAAGACTGCCAGGTGATCCACATCAGTGATTCTTGGTTTCTAGACGTCTGAGAATACGTGAGATACAGATCCCCTGAAGCCTATCCATAGAAAGTCCTTTTTGGATCAAAGAGATTATAGAACTCATTGTTTATCTATTTGTTGATAAAGACCAAGGAGCTTTGTGTGTTTCTAATGATGTTTTTTTTCTAAGGACTGGACGGTTTATTTCAATAGCTTTTAGGGGTACAAGTGGTTTTGGATTACATGGATGAATTGTATAGTGGTGAAGTCTGAAATTTTGGTGTACCAGTCACCTGGGTACTATATATTGTACCCAGTATGTAGTTTTTTATCCTTCCCCTACCCCGTTCTGGGTCTCCAGTGTCTGTTATACCACTCTGTGTGCTTACCTGTAGCTTAGCTCCCACTTACAAGTGGGAACATTTGGTATTTGGTTTTCCATTCCTGAGTTACTTCACTAAGAATAATAGCTTCCAATACTATCCAAGTTGCTGCAAAAGACATTTTGTTGTTTTTTATGGCTGAGTAATATTCCACAGGATATATATATACTTTATCCATTCATTGGTTGATAGGTACTTAGGTTGGTCCCATATCTTTTATTATGAACTGTCTAGCCAGTTTTTAAATAGAAAGGCACTGATATAATTTATTAGGTGAACACAGTTCCTTAGGAATTAAATTGTGAAGGGGAGGGGACAGAGCAGAGAAGTAATCTATTGGTTGAGGTATTGAATATATTTCCCGAATTTGCTAGCTGCTTAACTAGCAAGTTAACCCAAACTGTCAGAGTAACTGAAGCAAATATGTCCAACTGGGACATAAGGAACATGAGATTTGTGTAATAAGTAAGTAGGTTATCTAACATGATCATGTGTCTAACACTTTCTAGCTATTTTCAAGACAGACTTTTATCAATACTGTGTTTGCTTTACAATTTAATCTGTTACAAATACATATGAAGAATCTAGTTGGTACCAGGTTCAGGGAGGATAGAAAGATAGGTACACAGATTTGTCCTGTTAGGATCCTACTATTAGGAAGGATTAGAAAGAGAAGCCCTCTGTGCCCATACTCTGCAAGGGAGAACAGGGTAAGAGACACAGGAGGGAACAAAATGCTATGGGGACTCAGTAGGGATAGGTCAGAACAGGCTGGATCCTGCAAAGCTTATTCCAAGCTGAGCAGCAATGAGCATGATCAGACAAGGCTGGAGAAAGTCATACAATTTTATGATGCCAGTTTAGTGAATATTAAACTCTTGATATAACCATTTAAACAATTTTAAGAGGTCTCTCACAAATAGATGTACAAAAGTTGAATTAGCACATCCAAAGCCATGTGGTTTTGAGGCTAATTCCTTGTTACATAAATTTTTTTTCTTTTTCTTGAGAGAGTCTTGCTCTGTCGCCCAGGCTGGAGTGCAGTGGCACGATCTCGGCTCACTGCAACCTCCGCCTCCTGGGTTCAAGCGATTCTCCTGCCTCAGCCTCCCGAGTAGCTGAGACTACAGGCATGCACCACCATGCCCAGCTAATTTTTGTATTTTTAGTAGAGACGGGGTTTCAACATATTAGCCAGGCTGGTCTGGAACTCCTGACCTTGTGATCCACCCGCCTCAGCCTCCCAAAGTGCTGGGATTACAGGCATGAGCGACTGCACCCACCACATTAACTTTTTATTAACGTATCTGAGCACTTCCTGTGAGCCAGGCACTATGGGAGATTAAAAAGCAATAAATGTGGCCCCTGACATTAGCTTATTGTGAAGCTCTGAGAAGATGTCGTGCAAAGACATGTGCCTATGTGCCACTGCCACCCTCTGCCCTGCTCTTTGGTCAAGGTACCTCTAAGCACCTCACTCCTGCAGCTGCATTTTTTTTTTTTTTTTTTTTTTTTTTTTGCTGTTGTTTCTCTTTTTTGTCACGCAGGAAGGAGTGCACTGGTGAAATCTCGGCTCACTGCAACCATCACCTCCTGAGTTCAAGTGATTCTCCCACCTCAGGCTCCCAAGTAGCTGGGACTACAGGTGTGCACCACCACACCTGGCTAATTTTTGTATTTTCAGTAGAGAAGGGTTTCACCATGTTGGCCAGGCTGGTTGTGAACTCCTGACCTCAGGTGATCTGCCCACTTCGGTCTACCAAAGTGTTGGCATTACGGCGTGAGCACCTGGCCACGCAGCTGCAATCTTAGACCCATCATTCCACTGAGTTCCGAAGAACATAGCCTTTTCCTGAAGAAACTCCTTTCTTCAACGCTTCAGGCCAGTTGTGAGTCTCTAAGTAAGTGGACAGGATATCAAACACTGTTAGAGAGTAAACAGAAAACACAGTGACCACAGAGGAAAAAAAGAACAAGTAAATGAAAAGGATGTTCTGTAATATTTCATTCAACAAACCTATTCTGCACCGTATGTGGTACACTAAGGTCTTGCGGGGAGAGAGGCAAGGACACAGGCTCTGACTGCTCTCAAGGACCTCAGCCTACCCTGAAAGATACAGGCCTGTGAATGGACAGGGTGCAACAGAAAGGAACACAGTAAAATGGGAACACAAAAGGGCTCTGCCATGGCCTGGAATGGGGAAGGGCCGAGATGCTCCTGAACTGAACCCTGAAGATCAAACAGGAATTCAGTGGTCAGTGAGAGGTTAAAAGCTGGGCATTCTAGATGAAGGGGACATTTTTTTGTTTTTTTTTTTTGAGGTAGAGTTGCACTCTCATTGCTCAGGCTGGAGTGCAATGGCACAATCTCAGCTCACCGTAACCTGCGCCTCCCAGGTTCAAGCAATTCTTCCTCAGCCTCCAGATTAGCTGGGATTACAGGCGCCCGCCACCACGCCCCACTAATTTTTGTATTTTTAGTAGAGATGGAGTTTCTCCATGTTGGTCAGGCTGGTCTCGACCTCCCGACCTCAGGTGATCCCACCCACCTCAGCCTCCCAAAGTGCTGGGATTACAGGCGTGAGCCACTGCGCCCAGCTTTTTTTTTTGGTTTTTGAGACAGAGTATCACTCTGTCACCCAGGCTGGAATGCAGTGGTGTGATCTCGGCTCACTGCAACCTCCACCTCCCAGGTTCAAGCAGTTCTCATGCCTCAGCCTCTGGAGTAACTAGGATTACAGGTGTGCACCACGACGCCTGACTGATTTTTGTATTTTAGTAGGGATGGGGTTTCACCATGTTGGCCAGGCTGGTTTTGAACTCCTAACCTCAGGTGATCCGCCCACCTCGGCCTCCCAAAGTGCTAGGATTACAGGTGTGAGCCACCACGCCTGGCCAAGGGGACAATTTCAACTATCTTTAACATAGTTGGTGACAAGGAAGAAAACAAAGAATGCCTCTTAGTGGCCAGAATGCATGTCATGACGTACATGCAATAAAGTCCACACACATTAGTCACAGAGGAGACTGACTCAAAGGCCACTTAAACACAATGCAAAGCAGCAGCACCAGAACTCACACACCCTGGATGGGGGCTGTGTAAGAAGTACCTTGATTGATGGCCAGTATCTCTGAATGATAGTTTTTCCCATTCTGGTTTCTGACCATGTATTCCTGGATTGGCAAGCGTGCGGTCTTGACAGAGTATTCCTGGGCCTTTTGAAATGTCACCTTCTGTAAATATACAGTTAAATATTTTTCTTATAAAAATTATACATGAGTATATTCTCAGTGTAATACATACAGCATTAAAAATAAGTAGCCTATTGTGGAATGGAAGAAACTGCAGATAATGAGTTAACTGTCGTCTCAAGAGCTTATGTGACAGTATCTTACTTTTTGGGGGCTCACTTATCCACAGTCCACTCACTACCACTTAGAACCAAGAGGGAAATAAGCAAAAGAGGCACATCTGCAGCTACAGTAAGCATCAAAAGGCCCAAGCAGTCTAATCAATCAGAGCACATTCTGAGCCCTAACTCAGTAAGACCCAATTCTGGATGTCTGGAACTTCCAAGCTCATTGCCAAAAGGCAGCATCAAATTACAGGAAAAGGTAGACAAGATTCAAGACAGGTGCACCACTGCAACAAGTGGCATTAATGTGTGAAAAGAGAGAGCCCAATTAAAAGAAAGGGGCCAGGTGAAGTGCCTCACACAACACTTTGAGGCCAAGGCCAGAGGACTGCTTGAGCCCAGGAGTTCAAGACCAGCCTGAGCAACATAGGGAGACCCTGTCTCTACAAATAACAAAAAAAAATTAACAGGGTGTGCTGGTGTGTGCCTGTAGTCCCAGCTACTCTGGAGACTGAAGTTGGATGATCACTTGAGCCTGGGGCATATATCAAGGCTGCAATGAGCTGTGACTGCACCACTGCACTCCAGCCTGGGTGACAGAGGAGACCCTGTCTCAAAAATAAAAATAAAAGGAAGGGCTCTGAAAACTGCTAAAAGGAGTCACAAGAAGTCCATCAACTTGAGGCCATTTAGTGTCGGAGTACAGAAACTGATGTCCCTTTATAAGATACATTCCTCAGTCATGAAGTCCCTCAGACTGAGTCATGACTCAGTCAAATTACATTTGCTGCCTTCTAAGAAGCACAGGAAAGATTTTCTACCTAAGACTTCAGGATTAAAGAGAAAGGTTCAGATTACTGGGATAATTAACATGCCAAGGCTTGGAAGGGGTCTCAATAATGTTAACTATATCACTCTAACCACCCATTCATTGTTTGTCTATTCTCTATGACTTCTCCAAGAGGCCATGTGGCCACTCAATGGACAGCTCTTGTGACAGGGAGTTCATGCATCCTGGGACAACCCACTCCAACTTTGATAATACCAGCTGATAAGAAATTCTTCTTGATCTTGAGCAAAATTCTCTGTTTTCTCTGAGACTTCCACTCATTCATCCTAGGTCTATTCCCCCAAAGCCAGACCATGCAAGTAAGATGGCCCTTCCAAAAGATGGCCAATTCAGAAACTTGAAGGCAGTGATCATGCCCCTAGGAATCCTCTGGTCTCCAGATTGTAGCCTCAGTTCTGTCAACTCTTCTTTGACTATGACTTAGTTTCAAGTCGCTTCATCACTCAGGGCAAGTTCTTCTGAACTGGTTCTCAGCTAGTCAGTATCATTTTGTTTATGGTCCCATAACTGACTGGCCATCATGAGTGTGGTCTAACCAAGTGGAATAGTGTGAAGCAGACCTAGTACCTTGTCGGTGCTGACACCTGCCTCTCACTCACATGAAACAAAATTTTAGATAGAACTTCCAAAAATGTTTTAAGTGATGCAAGATAAGGACTTATTTGAAAGGATAAAACTCCTTTGCATATATGAGCTATGATACGTTTGTTTTGTAAAAAGTCTTATTCCTTTATAATCACTTTGAAGTAAAGTACAGAATTCAAAATTAGTAGGATATTTGGGTGTTGCCCTAGAAGAGCTTACAATTTAGTTTATGTTTTTGCACAATGATTCATAATAAAATGACTCTCCTTGAAGAAATGTTGTTCTTAGCTTATTTCTGTGAAGAAGCCAAACTCCAATAACAACCAAAAAGTTCTAAACATCTCACAAATCTTCCACTTATTTTTCAGTTTAAATGTTGGACAGATAATATGTTAAAACTGCACATCTGTACGTCATGCACTGCTCACTGACCCTCTGAACTTAACTGCCTCAAAAAAGGGACTGTCGGCCAGGCACCGTGGCTCACGCCTGCAATCTCAGCACTTTGGGAGGTTGAGGCAGGTGGGTAACTTGAGCTCAGGAGTTCGACACCAGCATGGGCCATATGGTGAAACCCCAACTCAACAAAAAATTAGCTGGGCATGGTAGCGCCCACCTGTGGTCCCACCTACTTGGGAAGCTGAGGTAGGGGGATCAATTGACCCTGGGAGGTTGAGGCTGGAGTGAGCTGTGATTGTGCCACTGCCCTCCAGCATTGGCAGCAGAGCAAGGCCCTGTCTCAAAAAAAAAAAAAAAAAAAAAAAAAGGAGGGGGGGGTCTGTCACCCTGCTGCAGATAAGACTAATAAACTTTTAATTATTATTATTTTTTTAGAGACAGGGTCTCACTGTGTTGCATAACCCAGGCTGCAGTGCAGTGGGGTCACCACAGTTCTCTGCAGCCTCTAACTCCTGGGTTCAAGTAGGCCTCCAGCCCTCCAAACTTTGTGTGTGTGTGTGTGTGTGAGACAGAGTCTCGCTCTGTCACCAGGCTGGACTACAGTGGCGCGATTTCAGCTCACTGCAACCTCCGCCTCCCCGGTTCAAGAGATTCTTCTGCCTCAGCCTCCCGAGTAGCTGGGACTACAGGGACACGCCACCACACCCAGCTAATTTTTATATTTTTAGTAGAGACAGGGTTTCACCATGTTGGCCAGGATGGTACCGATCTCTTTACCTTGTGATCTGCCTGACTTGGCCTCCCAAAGGGCTGGGATTATAGGTGTGAGCCACCACGCCCGGCCCTAACTTTTTACTTTGAAATATTTCAAACCTAAGAAAAGTTCAAATCAATAATACAATCAATCAATATTCATTCCTGTGTTCTAGACTCACCAGTTGTTAATATTTTGCTTTTTCTCTCTCTGTATATAAATACATATTTTGGGCTGGACAAGGTGGTTCATGCCTGTAATCCCAGTGTTTTGGGAGGCTGAGGCAGAACGATTGCTTGAGGCCTGGAGTTCAAGACCAGCCTGAGCAACATCAGGATACTTCGTGTCTAACAAAAATACAGAAAAAAAAAAATTTAGCTGGCCATGGTAGCATGTGCCTATAGTCCTAGGTACTCAGGAGGCTGAGGCGCGAGGATTGCTTGAGACTAGAAGTTCGAGGTTGCAGCGAGCTAGGATTGCACCACCTCACTCAGCCTGGATGACAGAACAAGACCTTGTCTCAATAAAAAATAATTTGCCAAACCATTTCAAAGTAAGCTACAGACATCACAATACTTCTTCACTAAATACTTACTTAAGCATGCATCTAAGAACAATGACATTCTCCTACCTTACCACAATACCATTTTCACTTCAAAGACACTCTTAAATAATTCTGTAATTTCACTTAATAGACAATCTACATTAAAATCTCCTCAACTTTCCCCAAACTGTCTTTTATAAAGCTTTCCTCTCAATACAGAATTCAAACAAGGCTCACCTACTGC
Organism: Hylobates moloch; assembly: GCF_009828535.3. Taxonomy (NCBI): domain Eukaryota; kingdom Metazoa; phylum Chordata; class Mammalia; order Primates; family Hylobatidae; genus Hylobates; species Hylobates moloch. The sequence goes on along the minus strand of NW_026652285.1, from coordinate 34,280,990 downwards.
AATTTGGCTATTATGGTTTTTTAACCTTTTTTTCTTTTCCTAATTGTTTTGTAGAGATAGGGTCTCAATGTGTTGCCCAGGCTGGTCTCAAACTCCTGGGCTCCAGTGATCCTCCTGCCTTGGCCTCCCTAAGTGCTGGGATTACAGACATGAGCCACTGTGCCTGGACAAACCTCTTTTAATCTATAACAGCCTCCTGCCTCAGTTAAGTCCAGTCCAGTTGTTTTGCAGAATGTCCCACATTCTGATTTGTCTGTTTCCTCACAATTAAATTCAGCTTAAACATTTTCTGGGCCAGGTGAGAGGGCTCACGCCTATAATCCCAGCACTCTGGGAGGCTGAGGTAGGAGGAATTTGAGGCTGGACACAGTGAGACCCTGTCTCTACAAAAAATTTTAAAAACGAGGCTGGGCACAGTGGCTTACACCTGTAATCCCAGCAATTTGGGAGGCTGAGGCAGGAGGATTGCTAGAGTCCAGAAGTTTGAGACCAGCCTGAGCAACAAAGTGAGACCCTGTCTCTATAAAAAAATTTAAAAACTAGGCCAGGCACAGTGACTCATGCCTGTAATCCCAGTACTTTGGGAGGCTGAGGTGAGTAGATTGCTTGAGTCCAGGAGTTCAAGACTAGCCTGGGAAACATGGCGAGACTCTGTCTCTACAAAAAAATATAAAAATCAGCTAGACATGATGGCACACACCTGTAGTCTCAGCTACCCAGGAGGCTGAGGCAGGCGGTTCGAACGAGCCCATGAGATTGCAGCTGCAGTGAGCCATGATTGCAGCACTGCACTCCAGCCTGGGCAACAGAGTGAGACCATGTCTCAAAAACATAAAATTAAATTAAAAACTAGCTAGCTGTGCTGACATGGGCCTGTAGTCCTAGCTACTTAGAAGGCTGAGGTGGTGGGAGCATTGCTTGAGCCCAGGAGTTCGAGGTTGCAGCAACAGAGCAAGGCCCTGCTTCAAAAGAAAAAAAGAAAAAACATTTCCTGTCAAGAATACTTCACCTCAGGAGGCAGAGATTGTACCTGTATGGGTGATACTAAGTTTGATCAAGTTTGGATAAGATGGTGACCACGAGAATGCTTTACTGTAATGGTAAATCTTTGCCTTTGTTACCTGTAGGGTGATACTTTGAGACCATGTAAATAGCCAGTTCCTCCACAACCTTTCTTTCAATTGTCTGAGTCAACAATTGTATTAGGAGTGACAAAATGATTTTCTAATTCTATTATGCATTCCTTATTAGCTGGCATTCTTCTGTAAGTAGCCCCTGCTCGTTTTTTAGATGATCACTATGGAGTCATGGAACACTAATATTTTTAAAATAAATTCAATTAAATTAACCTATCATCTGTGTTAAATATACGTACATCTCATACATACAAGAACATAGATAGAACACATCTACCTATATGTAAAATATACTCACAAACACATACTTTGTGATCATATAATGTCTCAAGAAGGATACACAAGAAAACTTGACATCGGTTGCCTCAGGGGAGGGGAATTGGGAGACAAAGGTAGGAAAGAGACTTATTTTTCACTCTACTCTTTTATATTTATATGTTAATCTTTAACTTTTATTAAACTTATTATCTACATAATGTTAATTAGTAAATATAAACAATTATCTTAAATAGCTATATAACAAACATTGCAAAATTCTAGTGACACCGCAATTATTCCTCTAAAAACTCCAACAAAAAAATCTGGATAATCCTAGGAGTTTGAGGTTTTGGGCTAAGACTATTTCAGCAGAGAGATCCAACCTTAGAAGGAGCAAACTACTCCCTCAAAGAACAAACAGCGAGTAAGAACGTTGAGTTGATGCTTACTTGGTCAATATCAGAGTTATCCTTGCAGAACTGAAGAGAGAAGCTCAACAATGGCTAGGCTATGTAATTACCAAACAGTGCCCAGTCCAGTTCTCGACTCTTGATTTCTCTGACATTGCTCATGAGGAGAGAGGGAACTTCACCGGCCAGAGGGCCAACCCGCTGGGGATGGGCTCTTTCTTCCTGTTCCGAGTTCTTAGACCCTCTAGATGAGATTATGACAGGGCACATGCCTCTAAAAGTAAGCACTGCTTTTTAAAATACAGATGTTGGGGCTGAAATGTATACTTACCTTCTGAATGCTTTCATCCACAAGCCCACCGAGGATGTAAACTTTGTTTAGATCAACATCTTCAAGAGCTAATGAAAAAACGAAGGCCAATGAGATCAAATCTGTTTTATAATTTCTAAATCCAAAGAAAGCAAAATGAAAGAATTATTAACAATAAAAGTAGAAATTCAGTAGAAAACAAAAAGAAACTTGCTCAATAAAACCAAAAGCTAATTTTCTAAAATGGCCAACAAAACAAACTTGGCATAGCTAATCACGAAAAAGGGTTGCAGACCCAAATCAACATTAGATTCAGAAAGGAAACAAAATTAAAACTGCAGAAGAATGAGAAATAATTAGATGAGAATACTATGATCAACTGAATACCAATACATTTGAAAATTATGTGAAATGAATGATTTTCTAGGAAAAAATAGATCTAACATTGATCCAAGAAGGGCTAGTGGGGTAGCAGACCAAGGACACTGGGAAAGACTGGCAGGCAGTACACAAGGCCCAGATGAGGATGGAAACCCTAAGTCTGTGCAGCTGTGAGCCATGGTAAGACACATCAAAGCATCCAGCGAGGCCCCTGCCCGTAAGAGGAACACAGCTCATGTGCATTACTTTTTTTTGGGGGGCTGGGGGGGGGTGTCCTTCTTGAGGGGCTTTAATAAATTCTGCCACAGGGAAGGATGAAACACAGGAACAATGGGCTATATGAATCCATGCATTCAACTACATACCATATTCTGAGTCAGGAGTCAGGTACACAAGGGTTTCCAGAGGAAATAAACTAAAGCAGTCTTCTTCTGTTATGTCTAACTGGAAAATGCAAACAGTCCAATGTTAAAACAGCTCACGGCTGGGTGGGGTGGCTCACATCTGTGATCCCAGCACTTTGGGAGGCTGAGGTGGAAGGATCACTTGAGCTCAGAAGTTCGAGACCAGCCTGGGCAACATGGTGAAACCCAGTCTCTACTAAAAATACAAAAAAGTTAGCCAGGCATGGTGGCATGTGCCTGTAGTCCCAGCTATAATACTTAGGAGTCTGAGGTGGGAGGATGGCTTGAGCCCAGGAGGCGGAGGTTGCAGACAGCCAAGATCATGCCACTGCACTGCAGCCTGTCTAAAAAAAAAAAAAACCGCTCAAAATTCAACGACTAGTTACTGGGCTTCAAGTTTCTATCAGGCACGGCTCTAGGTTTATCAAGGAACTGCATGTGTGACAGCTTGACAGCTTCTTCTCAGAAAGTACCTAGTTAGGAGGGAAAGTAGACACATTCAAACCTATGAAATGAGACAGCGATATGGGGTTCTGACAGGTACGAGGAGCATGCTCCAGGACTACAGATGAGGGAGTAACATCGGGATGACCTTCTGGGGAAGGGAATGCTGGAACTGGGTTTCTGAAAGGAGATTTTTTTTTTTTTTTTTTTTTTTTTTTAAAGACAGAGTCTGGCTCTGTCACCCAGGCTGGAGTGCCATGGCATAATCTAGGCTCACTGCAACCTCTGCCTCTCAGGCTCAAGTGATCCTCCTGCCTCAGCCTCCTGAGTAGCTGGGACTACAGGCACGCACCACTGCACCCAGCTAATGTTTGTATTTTTAGTAGAGATGGAGTTTCACCATATTGCCTAAGCTAGTCTCGAACTCCTGAGCTCAAACAATCCACCTGCCTTGGCCTCCCAAAGTGCTAGGATTACAGGCGTGAGCCACCGTGGCCAGCCTCAAAATAGATTAATATTGATATATACAAAAGGAGAAGAGCTCAAAGCTGAGGGACTAAGAAAGGCATGAAGACAGGAAAGTAAAGGAACTATGTAAAAGGGACTGTTTGGCTTATGTAAAAGAATCATTAAAACAACTACATAGAAGAAAACTGGAACTAGCTGCACTACAAGAGAGACTGTGAAGACAGTAACAGCAAAACAGCTGGCTGTGCAGCCCCGCGCAATGCACCCTTCACATTCATCACTTCCATGGACCTTCCTGGGGAAGGCCACAACTGCTCAGTCTCAGCTACACAATGCAAACACACTGGTCATTTTCAGTGACATTTGAGAAACTCATCTGGATTCTTACATGTATACGTATCACTAAATGTATGAGATCCTAGAAAGAGGTGAAAAGTACCTTAGTACTCCCTAAAACTTATCTTAAATTTGCATTACTTCATAAAGGATTCCTTCTCTTCCCCCAAAACTCATGTTTCCCAATTCATCATTAATGAGAACAAGAAAGGAGTCATGGCATTTCCCAAAAATATTCCCGGAGTATACAGTCTAGCATAAAATATACAGGATACAAAATACAGTCCTAGACACTGGTAACAGTACTTTGCCAATGCAGTAGGATGAGAAAAAAACTTTAAATGTAAGAACTTATGAGAAGTTCTGAATTTTAGACTTCAATACTGAAAATGTACATATATATGAAAAAGTAAAAAAAAAAAATACTATTACCCACAATAACTTTTCAGATGACAATTCAAATAATATGCAAAAAGAGACTTACCAGGTAACTAGAAAATCCATCATTCATCCTCACACACTCTTCATAAAGGGGACTGTCTGTTGTGAATCCAGTGAGGCAGATCCAAAATGGCCTGTCAGCTCTTTTGTTTGAACCATACAACCTTCGAATCTGTCCAGCCAGTCTACTTAATTCCTTCAAAGAAATAAGAACTCAGGGCAAAAACATGCCAACTCACTCTAAATTAGCTATCAAGAAATGGCTACAATAAGTTCACTGAATGCTACTCCAGAAAACCCCATGTACTAGGAGTACACGTGTGCATGTATTATACCTTATGGCATCACACCTTACAGACAAAAGATAATGATATGAGTCCGGAAACAGTGAGGTAGTGGAAAACTGAATTTGCCCTCCTGCTGGCCCTGCTGTTAAATGTTTAATATTTGAAATTCTTATTGTAGCTTTTATCTAAAATCTTATGTAATACTATTTATTAAAGAGGTTTCATTAATATTCAGAAATGTTTATAGAACATCAAATAAATTTGGTACCTTCTTCCTAACTTCAGGAGATGCAATAGGGTTGGAAGTTTTAACTTTTTACCCTGAATCAGACAGTGCTCCTATATAAAAGCAATTTCACCATTTGGCTTGATTTGTTGGGTAGGAGAAAAAGACTGGGTTTGATTTAATCTGCTATCTTAATTCAACAATACGGATTTTTGTTTGTTTGTTTTTTTGAGACAGGGTCTGGCTCTGTTACTCAGGCTGGAGTGCAGTGGTACAATCATAGCTCACCACAGCCTCGAATTCCTGGGCTCAAGTGATCCTCCTACCTCAGCCTCCTGAGTAGCTGGGACTGCAGGTACATGCCACCATACCTGGCTAATTTTTAATTTTTTAGAGGCAGGGTCTTCCTATATTGCCTAGGCTAGTCTCGAACTCCTGGCCTCAAGTGATCCTCTTGCCTCGGCCTCCCAAGGTGCTGGGATTATAGGCAGGAGCCACTGTGCCCAGCCTAATAGCAAGGAATTCTTGGTTAACATTTTCAGAGGGGTAGAGTTAGAAGTTTCAGGTAAGAACCTCACATCTGCAGTTTTCCTAACTTATCTGAAAAATATGCCAACACTAGCACATACAATAGATGTCTGAAAAGAGAGTTTACAATTTACACACTGCAATATAAGGCCTAAAATTAAGGCCCAATATTATGCACTGCCTTGACATCTGTCAAAACTGGGAATACTTCAAATAGCCTAATAGTAAGCTCACCTCCCAACTCTGCTCCCGTAGATAAGGTCTCCTAGCTTTTAAAAAAAATCCTTTTTATACAAAATCAATGTGCAAAAATCACAAGCATTCTTATACACCAATAACAGAGAGCCAAATCATGAGTGAACTCCCATTCACAATTGCTTCGAAGAGAATAAAATACCTAGGAATCCAACTTACAAGGGATGTGAAGGACCTCTTCAAGGAGAACTACAAACCACTGCTCAATGAAATAAAAGAGGATATAAACAAATGGAAGAACATTCCATGCTCATGGGTAGGAAGAATCAATATCGTGAAAATGGCCATACTGCCTAAGGTAATTTATAGATTCAAGGCCATCCCCATCAAGCTACCAATGACTTTCTTCACAGAATTGGAAAAAACTACTTTAAAGTTCACATGGAGCCACAAAAGAGCCCACATTGCCAAGTCAATCCTAAGCCGAAAGAACAAAGCTGGAGGCATCATGCTACCTGACTTCAAACTATACTACAATCCTACAGTAACCAAAATAGTATGGTACTGGTACCAAAACAGATATAGACCAATGCAACAGAACAGAGCCCTCAGAAATAATGCCACATATCTACAACTATCTGATCTTTGACAAACCTGACAAAAACAAGAAATGGGGAAAGGATTCCCTATTTAATAAATGGTGCTGGGAAAACTGGCTAGCCATATGTAGAAAGCTGAAACTGGATCCCTTCCTTACACCTTATTCAAAAATTAATTCAAGATGGATTAAAGACTTACATGTTAGATCTAAAACCATAAAAACCCTACAAGAAAACCTAGGCAATACCATTCAGGACATAGGTGTGGGCAAGGACTTCATGTCTAAAACACCAAAAGCAATGGCAACAAAAGCCAAAATTGACAAATGGGATCTAATTAAACTAAAGAGTTTCTGCACAGGAAAAGAAACCACCATCAGAGTGAACAGGCAACCTACAGAATGGGAGAAAATTTTTGCAACCTACTCATCTGACAAAGGGCTAATATCCAGAATCTACAATGAACTCAAACAAATTTACAAGAAAAAAAACAAACAACCCCATCAAAAAGTGGGCAAAGGATATAAACAGACACTTCTCAAAAGAAGACATTTATGCAGCCAAAAAACACATGAAAAAATGCTCATCATTACTGGCCATCAGAGAAATGCAAATCAAAACCACAATGAGATACCGTCTCACACCAGTTAGAATGGCCATCATTAAAAAGTCAGGAAACAATAGGTGCTGGAGAGGATGTGGAGAAATAGGAACACTTTTACACTGTTGGTGGGACTGTAAACTAGTTAAACCATTGTGGAAGTCAGTGTGGCGATTCTTCAGGGATCTCGAACTAGAAATATCATTTGACCCAGCCATCCCATTACTGTGTATATACCCAAAGGATTATAAATCATGCTGCTATAAAGACACATGCACATGTATGTTTATTGCAGCACTATTCACAATAGCAAAGACTTGGAACCAACCCAAATGTCCAACAATGTTAGACTGGATTAAGAAAATGTGGCACATATATACCATGGAATACTATGCAGCCATAAAAATGATGAGTTCATGTCCTTTGTAGGGACATGGATGAAGCTGGAAACTATCATTCTCAGCAAACTATCAGAAGGACAAAAAACCAAACACCTTATCACGTATTCTAAAATTAAATATAAAATTCTTTTTTTTAAACCTTTTATCAAGGTCCAAGGCATATCTCTGTTTATCGCCAGCCCATGGAATTCTCCAAACAAGCCAATCACATCCTCCTGTAGTAACCAGGGGGCACCTCAACCCCTGGATACTACAAAGCCCACCTCACACAGCCCCTTGTTGTTCATTCTGTTCTTGATTACAGTCCCCATGTGGTCCTGTGTGGTATACAGTATCTTCCTCCCCTGGGCTGTAAGTATATGGGACTCATGAACTGCTGTGAATCTCATCTGTCCAGTGTCAGGTGTCATGCATTCTGCCATTCCCAGAACTCTAGTGTGGGAATAGCCTCCCTCATCAATGGGGTGAATGAGCATCAATTAAAACACATACATTGAGGCCGGGCACGGTAGCTCACGCCTGTAATCGCAGCACTTTGGGAGGCCGAGGCAGGCGGATCACCTGAGGTCAGGAGTTTGAGAACAGCCTGGCCAACATGGCAAAACCCCGTCTCTACTAAAAATACAAAAAAATTAGCCGGGCGTGCCAGGCGCCGTAGCTCACAAGGTCAGGAGATCGAGACCATCCTGGCTAACATGGTGAAACCCCATCTCTACTAAAAATACGAACACTTAGCTGGGCATGGTGGCAGGAGCCTGTAGTCCCAGGTACGTAGGAGGCTGAGGCACAAGAATGGTGTGAACCTGGGAGGCGGAGCTTGCAGTAAGCCAAGATTGCGCCACTGCACTCCAGCCCAGGCAACAGAGTGAGACTCTGTCTCAAAAAATATATATATATTAGTTGGGCGTGGTGGTGGGCGCCTGTAATCTCAGCTGCTCAGAAGGCTGAGGCAGAAGAATTGCTTGAACCCAGGAAGCAGAGGTTGCAGTGAGCTGAGATTGTGCCATTGTACTCCAGCCTGGGTGACAAAAGCAAGACTCCATCTCAAAAAAACAAAAACAAAAAACACAAAACACACACATTACAAAAAGTTCTTCCACCAGGTAATCTTCCCACAACATGCTACCAGGCAAATATCCCTCTTCTGAAAGATTTAGTGTCTGGAAAACTGAACCTGAAAGGTTCCATCCAGACTGAGGACATCATGAACAGAGAGGCAAAGACGTTGGGCTTAAAACAGAAGGTAAAAATTTGCAAACTAAACTATATATATTCGCTTCCAGGTTCTTTACAACAGCCACCTTGGAACTTAGTAACCCAGTATAGAAAATCAAACACTTTACTAGTTTACTAAGGAATCCCAGAAGCTGGAGTTGGCCATATTCTTCGTGAAAGCTGTACCCTTCTGGGCCTCCCTCATGCAAGCAGGAATTCCAGGCTTAATAGATGTTCTACCTTCTTTGACATGTGGTGGGTCATACTCAAATCGATACATAGTCTTGGTCCTGAGTGTTTGGCTTCCAAAAGTTTGTCTTTGGTTAGAGCTCTCAGGAAACGTTTGCTGTGCTGGGGACAAATGCCTAAAGCAGAAATATCAGAAAGAAATAAAAGTGGAAAACCAGAGGAATAATATTATATAAGAAACAAATCTCCTTAGCCAGGTGAGTATTTATTTTGCATATAAAGAGAAACTTGATACTGGTGTAAGGTATTCGTTCATTAGAAGATTTACACATAAAGTGGTGAGGAGTATAAGCTCTGGAGCACACAGCAGGGTTTAAATCCAAGTTCAGTTTGTTCATTGATTAGCTAAATTATCTTGGGCATAATTATGTTACTTAATTTCTCTAAGCCTCAGTCTCCTCACCTACAAAATGGGAATGATAATAACAGCTCCTCTCTATTGAGGTAATCCATGTAAAATTCTTAGAACTGAACCTAGCACAGAATACTGAATAAATATTAGCTGTTGCTGGTATCACTCCTTCTATTCTGAGCTTATAAACACGTTAGATAGCTTATATTTGAAAAGCAGCCTTAAATTTTTTTTTTTTTTTTTTTTTTAGACAGAGTCTCACTCTGTCGCCCAGGCTCTGGAGTGCAGTGGCTCAATCTCGGCTCACTGCAACCTCCACCTCCCAGGTTTGCGATTCTCCTGCCTCAGCCTCCCAAGTAGCTGGGACTACAGGTGCGCGCCACCACACCCGGCTTTTTGTTTTGTTTGTTTTGTATTTTTAGTAGAGATGGGATTTCACCGTGTTAGCCAGGACGGTCTCGATCTCCTGACCTCGCAAATCCACCCACCTTGGCCTCCCAAAGTGCTGAGATTACAGGTGTGAGCCACCATGCCTAGCTACAAATTTTGCTTTCTTTGATGTTTTGATTCCCAAGAAAATAGGACAGTGTGTCCCAAATCCCAGATGCTTCTTTTTACTTATACAAAATTCCTACTCTCCTTGGAACATGCAGACACGTTTGCTAAAAAATAAATATGATTATACCAACAGTCTCATTTATTGTCACCTGGATTTTCTGCACGATTGGCTTTTCTTCGTTCTTTTTCTTGCTTTCTTTTGCTCTTCTTTGCTGCAACTATCTTTTCCCAGTGTCTCTGTTTTCGCTGGACATTTTTCTTATATTATCCAGAAAACAAAATTGTTTGAGAACTTCATAAGCACCAAAAAAGGAAAATGAACATTAGAAACATTTGCTTATTTTTTCTCATTTATATATAAAGTTTGGAGAGAAAAAGGAAATTACTCTTAAAAACAAACCTAGACTGGATCGTGTTTAGAGAAAACAGAGCCCCAGAAAAAGAGACATGACCTGGTCAAGGTCACAGAAAATTCATTAGTGACAGGGCCTGGAGTTTAGATTTCCTGACCCTTCAGAGGCGTATCAAACATTCCTTTTGAACTTTACTTTTCCTGTGACTCAAATGAAACTAAAACTTTAAACCAGTTAACAGAAAATTAATTCATCACTTAGAATACACAAAACTCATTCCCAGTCTCTCTTTTCACTACCAGTATCCATCTTTAAAACAGGGGTGTCTGAGACATTCCATCATTGAAGGCCTATGGCCAGGCAATTCACGCACTCACCGAGCACCATGCCGTACTGCCTGTGGCCAGGGTCTCTCCCTCCTGGCACTCGCCTTCTGCATCGATCTGCAGAAGCTGGAAGCCTTCAGGAAGTCCATCTTCACCTGTCTCCTCTAGGATGCCTTCTTGCCCCTGCAGCACAGGTGACTCTACTTTCTGAGTACTCCCTTCCAATTTCCAGTCCATGGGCTTAGTCCTCTGTCCTTTCAACCAGACTGGAAGAAGGCACAATTATGTGAGCTATTACATTATTTCACTAACATAGGTATCTCCCTACATCCAAATGACAAAGTGTTATTGTGTTACTGAAAGATCAGAAGTGTGTAAAATACTGAACCAGATTTACTGGACTGAGAAAAGCATGTGTCTTCCAGATAAATGATTCAGTAGAGAAACAGTTCAGCAGTAAGGAAGTTTTTGTTTGTTTTGAGACAGAGTTTTGCTCGTTACTCAGGCTAGAGTACAATGGTGTGATCTCGGCTCACTGCAACCTCTGCCTCCTGAGTTCCAGTGATTCTTCTGCCTCAGCCTCCTGAGTAGCTGGGATTACAGGCATCTGCCACCAAGCCCGGCGAATTTTTCTATTTTTAGTAGAGATGGGGTTTCACCATGTTGGCCAGGCTGGTCTTGGACTCCTGACCTCAAGTGATCTACCCATCTCGGCCCCCCAAAGTGCGGGGATTACAGGCATGAGCCACTGCGCCCGGCCCCAGATACACTTGTTAGAGGACATGCACAACACCTGACATCTCCAAGCAATCAATGATTATCCATTGCTGCAGTGACACAGATAACCAAGTTATTTATTGTGTACTTTAAAATGCATTATATGATTTGAGGGTAAGACAGATTGCAAAAGCCACTTAACCTCCCCCATTATGTTTCAACCAGTTTATTTTCAAAATCGTTCCTTTAGCAATTTATTGAATACCTACTCTAAGTAAGGTACTATACTAGAGACATCCTGGGAGAATGAATCAAAATATATAGTAGAGTGACATGAAACCAAGAATTCTTTTAGGTTGTTGGTATGTATCAGACTTAGTTTTTTTAAACTATGTATTCCCTCCAACTCAGTTGAGTACCACTGCAGTAGAAAGCCACAGTCACCACTGAAAATGTTTACTATCCCTCAGAAGTGCTGAGGTTGAAAACTATGGACAAGCACTCTTACAGAACACTTAACAAATGATGTCATAATTTCAAAGTGGAGTTCAAAATCAGAACGATATGAGTCAGAAATGCTTTAGTCAATGGTCAAGTGTCATAAAACACGAATGATGTGACCATTACCTATGGCTGGTCCTCTGAGTGTAGTCACACAACCACTTTTATGAAAAATATATCTTAAAAAGTGTTAAGTCTACGTAGTATGATTCATGTATATGGTAAAAAAAAAAAAAAACCTGTTTATAATGAAAAGTAACAATCCACACTCCTATCCCTTCCACCTCTAGTGGCAACCCTTGTTAACCAGTTGTTTTTCATTCTTTTGGTAATTAACTCCTTAAACTGAAATCCTATGCTTACATCATTATTTCATGATTCATCAGCTTTGAATGTATTGACTCCCTATGAATTCAAATTGCTTAAATCAGTCCGTATTATTACTATTTTTGAGACAGGGTCTCACTGTTACCCAAGCTTGAGTGCAGTGGCACAATCATGGTTCACTACAGCCTCAACCTGCTCAAGCAATCCTCCTGCCTCAGCCTCCCATGTAGCTAGGACTATAGGCATGCATCACCATGCTTGGCTAATTTTTAAATTTTCTATAGAGATGGGGGTCTCCCTATGTTGCCCAGGCTAGTCTCCAACTCCTGGGCTCCCACCTCAGCCTCCCAAAGTGTTGGAATTACAGGTGTGAGCCATTGCACCCACTCAACCCCTATTTAAATTACTTATTTTGAGATGGAGTCTCACACTGTCGCCCAGGCTGGAGTGCAGTGTTGCAATCTCAGCTCACTGCAACCTCTGCCTCCCAGGTTCAAGCAATTCTCCTGCTTCAGCCTCCCCAGTAGTGGGATTACAGGCGCCAGCCACCAGGCCCAGCTAATCTTTGTATTTTTAGTAGAGACAGGGTTTCACCATGTTAGCCTGCCTGGTCATGAATTCCTGACCTCAGGTGATCCGCCCACCTCGGCGTCCCAAAGTGCTGGGATTACATGTGTGAGCCACCGCACCTGGCCTATTATTTTTAATTCTTCATTAGTTACCTTGATTTTGAAATTTTTTTTGAGATCAAGTTACCTTGATCTTTACATTTTTTTGGCAAAGATTTTAAGGGTACAGTTTAATGAATTTCTTGTACTACATCAAATGCTCAAAATTGGGCCAAACTTTAGTTGTTTTCAGTTTAGACACACTTAAATAGGTTTAAGTGGGAAAATAGCATTCTTAGAATTCAGACACACTTCCTAGCTTGCCACTTGTGAGTAATGGGACAATAGCTAGAGGATTTAAGTCTCTGCCAGAGTCTCTCCACGAAACGGGATAAAACGACCTCACAGTATTGCTGCAAAAATTAGATACCTTTCACTTACTGACATAAAACAAGCACTCATGAAATACTTGCTGTTAACTACTATTCAAAACCCCTTCAGTGTTGTTCTTACAGTTGTTATTAGAAGGTAAATCTTCTGAGCAGTTTTGGTTATTCATGACTTATCATGTGAACATGTGACCAACAAATATATTCCTGAAGATGACCAAGTAAATTACCTTCTAGATTTTCAAAATTATAGATTTGAAATTTGTGTCCATTTGTCTGCCTAGGCTAAAGTTTATTTCTGCTTAGAAATCCTTTAAAATCCAGTACAAATTTTCGAATGTATTTACATACAGACTATCAAAGAATTAGTGGCATGCATAAAATTTCATGTGTATTTCCAGAGAAATGAGGAAAATACCAAGCTGGCTGGGCGCAGAAGCTCATGCCTGTAATCGCAGCACTTTGGGAGGCTGAGGAGGGAGGATCAGTTGAGCCTAGGGTTTCAAGACCAGCCTGGGGAACAAAGTGAGACCCCATCTCCACAAAAAATTAGATGAGCATGATGATGCACACCTGTAGTCCCAGCTACTTGGGCAGCTGAAGCCAGAAGATCACTTGAACCCAGATCAAGGCTGCAGTGGGCTGATTGTGCCATTGCACTTCAACCTGGGTGACACAGCAAACCCTGTTTCAAAAACAAAACAAAAAATCCAAGCTATTCTTAAACATTTCAGAAGCACTCCACATTAATGAACAGTGAAGTTGATTACAGGAAAAAAAAAAAAAAAAAGTTAAGAGCTAGGTCTTGCTATGTTGCCCAGGCCAGTATCGAACTCCTGGCCTCAGGCCATCCTCCCACCTCAGCTTCCCAATCAGTGGGTAGAGGTGTGAGACACCTCACACCTGTATATGTATATGTATGCATGTATATATATAGATTTTTTTTTTTTTTTGAGATAAGAGTCTTGCTCTGTCACCCAGGCTGGAGTGCAGTGGCATGATCTCAACTCATTGCAACCTCCACCACCCAGGTTCAAACGATTCTCATGCCTCAACCTCCCAAGTAGCTGGGTCTACAGGCACGCACCACCACACCACACTAATTTTTTCGTATTTTTAATAGAGACCAGGTTTCGCCAAGTTGGCCAGGCTGGTCTCAAACTCCTGACCCAAGTGATCCACCCACCTCAGCCTCCCAAAGTGCTGGGATTACAGGAGTGAGCCACCGCACCCAGCCCATATATTTTTTAACAAAAGATATCTAGACCCCTGTTATGACAGTTCTTTTAGATGAATGAAGACTTTGTTATACCAACCAGTAGAGTCATCTGCATTTTCCTGCATATAGGCATTCAGAAAATAACAAATGAAAACATTAAGATAAACTAATCTTTAACTGACAACTTCATTGTATTAGGGTGAGAAAACCAACACCAATTTGTTAAATAAATGCTAGTTAATAGCCATGTGATCTCTTCCTCCTTTAAACTTCATAGCATTTTGTATTTTTACCTGTGATGACCATTCATTAGTTAATAAACATTCCACCGAGCTCCTACTGTATGCCCCTACTGTATGCCGGGGCCTGTTGGGGAATGACTGGGAGGCAATGGATCTAGAGATCTCTTTGGAGGTAGTCTGGCTAAGGAGGAGAAAAGAGATTTAGGACAGGAGATCCTAGGAGCTACAGACTTCCACTGTTGTTTTCAAAAATTGGAAAGTCTGTGCTGGTATTTTCTCTATCAAACTGAATTCCTTTGTAGGAGGGCTTATACCTACATTTACCTAAACACTGACGAGTTCACAGTATAGAACCTTGAAAACAGCAGTGTTTATTTTTTGTTGAATTGAACTGAAGTTTACCGCCACCACTCCCACTCCCTTTCTTTTCCCCCTCCTTTTACCTCATGCTTCTCCAAATCTCTACAGTCCCTGAGAATGTTTCTTAAACCAGGAACTTGGGATGCAATAATCTTGAAAAATCAAATAAAAACAACTCCAACCACCACCAGAAGAGTAATAGAACAAGCTAACACTCCTGAAGGCGGGGCCCACCTCTTTTGTATCTTTGTTGACTGGCATAAGGCCTGGCACAGAATGGAAGCTCAATAAATACTGATTAGTTGATTGCCACCTAGGGATCCTCAGAAAGCAAACGTGAAGTTAGACATCACAGAAGCGGGGATCTGCTCAATCTGTGTGGGACATTATCTATGCCCAGATTTAGCATTTTTTTTTGACATAGGAACTACCATTTTAACCATTTGTAAATGTGCAGTTAAAAACACACCTAAGGGCATCCACATTGTTTGCTACCATCACCACCGTCCATCTCCAGGGCTTATCTTCCTAAACTTTTTTTTTTTTTTTTTTTTTTTTTTAAGACGGAGTCTTGCTCTGTCACCCACGCTGGAGTGCAGTGGCGCGGTATCGACTCACTGCAAGCTCTGCCTCCCAGGTCCACGCATTCTCCTGCCTTAGCCTCCCGAGTAGCTGGGACTACAGGGGCCCGCAACCGTGCCCGGCTAGACTTTTTTGGATTTTTAGTAGAGACGGAGTTTCACCGTGTTAGCCAGGATGGTCTCGATCTCCTGACCTCCTGACCCACCTGTCTGGGCCTCCCAAAGTGCTGGGATTACAGGCGTGAGCCACCACACCCGGCCCTGTGACCTTTATTTAACTCTCCATTCCCCAATCCCGGCAGCACCTTTGTATTTCCTATCTGTATGAATTTGACTGCTGCTCTGGTTTGAATGTTTGTCCCCCTCTCACATTCAGGTTGAAACTTAATTGCCATTGTAACAGTATCAAGAAGTGGGATTTAATTTATTTTTCCTTTCTTCATTCGACATCTTTTCTGAGCCTCCATTATGGGTCCGATGCTGAATATTGGGACTATTCATTACTTTGGTTCAACAAAGTTACTAAGCACCTGACATAACTACATCCTGGGGACTTGGGGATGACATTCGTTCTGCTTTCATGGGGCTCCAATTATCTGACCCAGCCTTGCATGACAGCTGTCTACCTGTTTCCCCACTAGATTATAAACCCAGGGAAGAATTGGAAGAATTGACCTGTACACCCTTAGTACCGAGCCTGTGAACATCCTAAGTGTTTGATAACCACCGCTCTTCTGCTTAGAACCCTGCAGTACTCTCCATTTCACTGACAGTAAATAGCCCAAATCCATACAATGACCTATGCAGATCATTAAGGTCTACCTTCTAGCTTTCTCTGCACTGTGGTCTATTTGCTGTTCCTCAAACATACCCTTCAGGGCCTTTGCATTCGCCGTTCTCTTTACCCTCCATGCTCTTCACTAAGACACAGACTACCTTCCTCCCCTCATTCAGATTTGTACTATCCAACATAACCTATTTTACTTATTTATTGTCGGAACCTCCTCCATCCCTTCAATGTAGGCAAGTGTTGTTTGCTTATAGATGCTCAATAAATACTTGCTAAGTTCATAAATCCTCCACTCCACATCCCCACCATAGGTTGGCAGAGGCCTCAGACCTTTGCTAGCCCAAGACCCACCTGACGGGCACCTACACTGCCGCTAAATGATGGCACATCGAATCCAGCCCGAGAGCACCCCGCCTGCAGGCTCCTCCTGGCGCACAGGCTGAGCGTGCGAGTGGAAGCAGGAAGGGAAAGCACCAGGCAGGTGGAGTACCACAGGCCACATGACTGCTAAACGCTGCTTTCTCAAAGTCCGCCCCACCCGCGAGGGAGGCGGCCGTCCCAGGACGGACCCCGCAGCCCCTAGCTAGCCCCCTTAACCAGCGGACGGCGTACCTGATCCCCTCACCCCCACGCGGCGGCGGCGGCGGCGCGCATCGGATTCCGCCTCCCGCCTCGCTTCCGCTTCCTAACCCCGGTCCGAATGGCATCCTGGAAATTGTAGTTTTTCACCTGCAGGCTGCTCGTGGGGCCGGGCCGGAGCTGAGGCTGCGGATTCTACTCCCAGCCCTGGCGCTAGGGAGCTGCGTCCTGCTGTGGTGGTTGCCCACCTTCTCTGAGCCCCCGTCTCCCCGTCTATTAGACGGCTATTACCACCCCAACCCTTTGCCAACTTCACAGGGCTCCTGCAGGTACTCTGTTGGCAAGTGCTGGACATTGCGAAACTGGGATGTGTGAAACAAAAAATTCTAAGCCCCGCACCCGACTGAATGGACCTCCCTCTCGGCCAAGAAGATTCCAAAGAAACCTTAGAAACTAGTTACTGCCATCATGGGAAGCGGGAGTGGAGCAGGGAGAGCCAGGGCGGGGCGATTGGACATGCACTGATGTTATATCCCGTCCCTTTCGGAGTTTAGGCCCAACTGGGACTGACAGAACAGAATCTTCGTAGCAGTAAGATATCAAATTCCAACCTGACATCACATTGTGTCCGGAATTGGTGGGTTCTTGGTTTCACTGACTTCAAGAATGAAGCCGCGGACAGTCGCGGCAAGCGTTACAGTTCTTAGAGGCGGCGTGTCTGGAGTTTGTTCCTTCTGATGCTCAGATGTGTTCGGAGTTTTTTCCTTCTGGTGGGTTCGCGGGCTCCCCGGCTTCAGGAATGAAGCTGCAGACCTTGGCGGTGAGTGTTACAGCTCTTAAGGTGGCGCGCCTGGAGTTGTTCGTTCCTCCCGGTGGGTTCATGGTCTCACCGGCCTCAGGAGAGACGCTGCAGACCTTCAGCGGCGAGTGTTATAGCTCACAAAGGCAGCGTGGACCCAAAGAGTGACCACCAGCAAGATTTACTTCAACAGAACAAAGAGCAAAAGAACAAAGTCCCCACGCCTAGAAAGAGACACCCCCCCCCCCCCCATTTGCCCCTGCTAGCTGGGGCAGCCTACTTTTATACTCCTATGTGGCCCCACCCACATCCTGCTGATTGGCCCATTTTACAGAGAGCCGATTGGTCTGTTTTACAGAGAGTTGATTGGTCCGTTTTGACAGGGTGCTGATTGGTGCGTTTACAATCCCTGAGCTAAGCACAAAAGTTCTCCACCTCCCCACTAGATTAGCTAGACACAGAGTGTTGATTGGTGTATTTACCAACCCTGAGCAAGACACAGAGTGCTGATGGGTGCATTTGCAAACCTTGAGCTAGATACAGAGTGCCCATTGGTGCATTCACAATCCCTTAGCTAGACATAAAGATTCTCCAAGTCCCCAGCAGATTAGCTAGACACAGAGTGCTGATTGGTGTATTTACAATCCCTTAGCTAGACATAAAGGTTCTCCAAGTCCCCACTAGACTCAGGAGCCCAGCTGGCTTCACCCAGTGGATCCCGCACTGAGGCTGCAGGTGGAGCTGCCTGCCAGTCCCCTGCTGTGCGCCCACACTCCTCAGCCCTTGGGTGGTCGATGGGACCGGGTGCCGTGCAGCAGGGGGCAGCGCTCATCTGGGAGGCTCGGGCCGCGCAGGAGAGGACGGCTGCAGGTCCCAACCCTGCCCTAGGAGGCACTAAGGCCCGGCGAGACCACGGTGGGCCGGCACTGCTGGGGACCTTGGCCCCGGTGCTAAGCCCCTGACTGCCTGGGGCCAGCGGGGCCGGCCGGCCGCTCCGAGTGCAGGGCCTGCCAAGCCCACGCCCCCCAGAACTCTAGCTGGCCCGCAGGCGTCGTGCGAGCAGCCCCGGTTCCCCGCCGTGCCTCTCCCTCCACACCTCCCGGCAGGCTGAGGGAGCCGGCTCCGGCCTCGGCCATCCCAGGAAGGGGCCTCCCACAGTGCAGCGGCAGGCTGAAGGGCTCCTCAAGCGTGGCCAGAGTGGGCGCCAAGGCCGAGGAGGCACCAAGAGCAAGCGAGGGCTGCCATCACGCTGTCACCTCTCAACATGACAGAAAAAAAAAAGAAAAAACTTTTACCCCAAAATATGTTTCATTGCCATAATTTGAAATGGCCCCTGCAAAGCGGTTTTGTGTTGAGGGTGCGGGAGGGATTTGCATCTGTAAAAAAATCTCTATTAACCTAACTAGATCTTTCCCCTCCCAGGCCCTCCCAATTCTGAAGAGATTAACTGAGTCTAGCACTTTTTTCCCCCTTCGTTAACAGGTGAAACCAAATTCGGACGGCCCAGCATCCCACAGCCTTGCCCTTCCCCAGGCTTTGCTACAGCCAGCAGAGCCCTCGAGCTGACACAACCCTTTCCTGAGTACACAACCTCCCTCTCCACTGCCCCGGCCTACAACAGCGATGTCAGGACTTTGACCAGGGTGATTCTAGTCCCTGGGCACTCTTCTTCCTCCATCAAAGACACGAAGCGGCTTGCCCAAGCCTTGGCCTCCTTATCAGCCACTCTTCCTTCACTCCTGCAGTCCTAGGGGTCTCACCCATTCAGAGAGACTCCAACCTGAATGAGCCCGAAATATCTCCCGTTCAAGAAACTACAGCCTGGTTGGATTCCTCCTTGGCCCAACAGTTCCCCCTCTGGACTTTTCTTTCCACAGCTCCTCCAGCACCTACCACCCATCCCCAATCCATGCTCCAATCCATCTGTTATCAGCTTCCAGGACGATTTTTTTTTTTTTTTTTTACAAATTTTTTCTTTTTCTTAAGAAAAAATAAAATAGAGACGGGGCTTCACCATGTTGCCCAGGCTGGTCTTGAACTCCTGGGCTCCAGCGATTTGCTTGCCTCGGCCTCTCAAATTGCTGGGATTACAGGTGTGAGCCACCGTGCCCGGCTGTGATTTTAAACTACTAACAGTAAACATTCATTCCCACCCCACCAACTCCCCGCCCCATAAGGCTTTTTCTTTTTCTTTTTTTCTTTTTTTGAGACGGAGTCTTGCTCTGTCGCCCAGGCTGGAGTGCAGTGGCGCAATCTCGGCTCACTGCAAGCTCTGCCTCCTGGGTTCATGCCATTCTCCTGCCTCAGCCTCCCGAGTAGCTGGGACTACAGGCCACCACCGTGCCCAGCTAATTTTTGTATTTTTTTTTAGACGGGGTTTCACCGTGTTAGCCAGGATAGTCTTGATCTCCTGACCTCGTGATCCACGCGCCTCGGCCTCCCAAAGTGCTGGGGTTACAGGTGTGAGCCAACGCGCCCGGCCCTCCCATAAGGCTTTTTCTAAAGCCCAGCTTTAACATCTCTGCTCTGCTCAGAGATGGCCCTGGCTTCCGATTGTCTGCTGAAATGCCCCAGTGGGGCTTGCACTGTGGCTTAAATGATCTTCAATGACGCCTTCAGGTTTTAGCTGACACCACACCTACCAGTCCCTGCGTGTCTCACTGAGCCATACTGAAAACTTTCCCCCACTCCCTGCCACCGCTCTTGTGTCCTTTGCCTCTGAATAAGCTCATAGCCACTTTCCAGTGGGAGGAAAAGACCTTCTGGCTGGTCTCATTGCTTTCCCCAATGCCCGCTCCATCTGTTTGCCATATGATTATGTGTCTCTCCTGATGTAAAATCTAACCCCCTGCCCGAGGTCTTGTATTATACAACCCAGCTCCTGCATGCCCCTCCCAGCTTCATCTCCTATCACTCTTCCTCCAGCTTGCTATGTTCCAGTCGCGCTGATCCTGAAATGCTTCAAACACACTGTGAGCCTTTGCAAATACTATTCCCTTTCCTCTCACTTTTCCATGGCTGGCTTCTTATACTTTAGGCCCCAGCTTCAGCCTTCCCTCTTCAGAAAGGCCTTTCCTGACGACCACTCTGGCAAGATTGGTTCATTCTATCCCTGTCTTGGCATCTTTTTTTGTTTGTATCACCTCTCAGTCAGTAATGGAATTTTTTTTCCTGTGTCTTTCCTGCAATTATAAGTTCCTTGAGGAGACTGTGTCTGCCATGTTCGTGGTTGTATTCCCAGTGCCACTGCATAGTATGTATTTGTTGACAGAATGAATGAATGATTTTTTTCTACATTCTTGACATACCCAAATTCTGTCTATCAGATCCAGGACCTGACACACAGTAGATACTCAATAAATACTTCTTGACACACTAGTTTTAATTAATGCTGATTTCTGCAGGAAGCTTTCCCTGATTACTACTCTGCCCCTCACTCCAAAATGACTTCTCTCTCCTTAGACCCCTCACAGCACCTTATCTGTTCTCTTTGGAGGCCCTGAGTAAACCGTGCCTTGTGTTGTAAGCCTCTATCTTCACGTGTCACCTAAGCTCTCTCAGGAGCTTTTCAAAATATAGTAGATTCTTCCCCAATTATTTACATTCATAATGCTGCATCAGGCATCACCTGGCATGGGCAACCCATGAATGTTTGTTGAAAGAAATGAATCAGCCAATGTGATGGTGGGTGGGAAAAGGAAGGAAGGGTGTAAATGTCCCATGGTTTCTTAGTCACTAAACAATTGACTCTTGCATTTCAGGGTAGCAAGTCCCTATTCTGCCTATCTCATATTGGAGGCTGCATGACTCAAAGAAAGTGCTAAACAGTGCAATTTCCCCTGCTTCTTTAGCTTTTCAACAAACAGTCAAGGGTTTCCCAGCACTTCTGGGACTTAGTTCTCCTCATGGGAACTGTAGAGAAAAATAGCAGCTCCATACAGTAGCAACTCAAGACAGTTAATGAATTTGAGGGGAGGAGAAGCAAAGAAAAAGGAAATAAACATTTATTGAGTTCTGAGCTGGAAGCTTCAGTCTTCTTTCTGCCTTCCATGATTATTTATTCTTCACAATAATGCTGAATATGTAGTATTCAACAATCTCTAGGGTGTTGGCTGTATTAGAAAAATGCATTCAAGGTATCTAAATAAGACATCTGCCACACATTAGGCCCTCATTAAATGAAAAGTATTATTTCCTTTTGCCAGATGGGGAAACTGAGGCCCAGAGAAATGCCTGATAACACAGGCCAAAGCCAGCATTCAAATCCTGATTGAGGCCAGGTGCAGTGGCTCACCCCTGTAATCCTAGCACTTTGAGAGGCCAAGGTGGGCAGATCACCTGGGGTCAGGGGTTCGAGACCAGCCTGGGCAAAATGGTGGAACCCCGTCTCTACTAAAAAATACAAAAATTAGCTGGGCATGGCAGCAGATGCCTGTAATCCCAGCTACTCAGGAGGCTGAGGCAGGAGAACCGCTTGAACCTGGGAGGCAGAGGTTGCAGTGAGCCAAGATCGCACCATTGCACTCCATCCTGGGCAACAAGAGTGAAACTCCATCTAAAAAAAAAAAAAAAAAATTCTCGTTGAGTGAAGTCCCGAGCTCCTCCCCTAAACTGGTGAACACATAGGTTGTGTTCACATAAATGAGTGATTTACCTCTTCATAGCTTTCTGCTGGCAAAAGTTTCAAGTCTTGTTTAACATTAGGCAATTTTTATTATTTTGGTACCCTGTAGTTCCTATTTTTCATTGTCATGAAATTGCTTCCAATCTGTGTTCAAGAGCCTCATTTAAATTTTATTCAGAGTATTCTATGAAAAGAAACAGGCCTCTAAGAAAATATGTCTTTTCCTGGCACAAGTACTGGTTAACTGGTTTTTGTAACCAATAACAAGCTATTGGTAACAGGAGATGGGAAGGATGCCTTTTCATGTTTTCTCTCAGGTATTGTTTTCCTTCTGATTGGAGAGAGCTGAGGTGTGTGACTTTACACTCTCCTCTCTCTTCCTGCTTTTGCTGGGTGGAGGAAAGGAGCCCTAGAGAACAGCCACAGGGGCAGCACTGAGCTCACAACTGGTCAGGAGCACCAGAGGGACAAGGGACTCCTTTAACGAACTCTAATAGCCTAAGGTGAGTGACTAAACCGCCTTTGGCCTGAACAGAGAAGCCAGGCAAAGAGGCACCCCAAGGGAGGCTTAAAATCAGTTTCCCTGGGGTCTAAAAACAAAATACAGGGGATGGTTTCAGACTAGAAGAGACGTCCATAAGAGCTGAAGGTTATTACTAGCATTTATCATTTACTAGACTGAGTACTTGCTGGATTTCTATCCCATAAAATGGGCACTATTAGTATCCCAATTTGCAGAAAAGAAAACCAAAGCACTGAGAGGTTAAGTGGCTTGTCTAAGGTCCACCAGGATGAACTGGGATTAACTGGCTCAACTGGGGTAAGAAAGGTATCCAATATATTTCTTTTGCTTTAATATTCTTAAAAAGGCAAATCTAATTCAAGACTTTAATGTTCGACGTTTTATATATTTAAAACAGGAATAAGGTGCAAGATTCAGGGATGCAATCAATTTCAGATAAAGCACATGTGTGGCCTTGCAACGAAAGAACTTCCTGCCACCTAGTGGCAACCTATGCTTGCTGCAGGGGGGCAGCCAAGAATCCCAGGCCTCCTGGTGCAGGCGCTGCAAACCATAACTTGTGAAAGTCGAATCTATCAAATATCACCGGTATTCACTCCTATTTGTAAAGGTTATTGCCAAATAAGTGTGATATGAGAAGTCAAGACTGTTTTTCAGTGACCCCCACCTTTCTCCCTCACCCCTGCCCTCTTGAGTATTCCTTTTGCCTCTGCACTCCGTGGGTACGCTCCTTTTATGATAAACACTTTGCGGATAGTCATCTAACTAATCTGTGCCCTAGAGAGTCTATAAGCATCCTGACCAGGGGTAGAGACTTGTCTTACTCATCTGTAAATCCCAAGGCCTGGCACAAAGGAAGTATCCAGTGAATGTTTGTTGAACGAATAGAAGTGAATGCTTTTAACCCAAACTCCATGACTCAGGCCAAGATTAAGCAGCAGTTTATTTGAATACTCTATATAGTAAACATTTGAAGAGGGTGGGTGGGAGAGTGGAAGGGGCTTCTCAGGGAAGTGTCCAAGGCAGGACAGGGCAGGAGGCCCTTGGGCCGTTGACCTGTTTACAGGGCCGTGGATGCCCGGAACTTCTGGGTCAAACAGAACACGGCAGCCGTGAGGGCCGTGCACTGACGGGCCAGGAGTTTCACACTCAGGTCGTGGTAGCCTCTCTCGCAGGTCGATTTAGCAGCCTCTACAAACTGATGGTAGGTATACACCACATCCCTCAGGTTCCCTGCTGCCTCCCTGTTCCGGGTGGAGCAGCGGCTACAGTCCGTGAACTGAAAGCACAGGCCGGCCAGCTGGACCAGGTGCTGGAAGGTGTCACGCACAGCCCCCTGCATCTCTTCGGGGGACTGGTCCATTCTGATCACATGCTGACAGCTCGACAGGAGCTTCTGCGAGCCCATGCAGAGGCGGCTCCGGCTTTCGGTAAAGTGCCAGGTGCACTTCTCTGGGGGATGTTTCTTTCCAATCCCCCAGGAAGTTTCTAAAATGTCTTGTAGCTCCAGCAAGCTCTCCATGAGTTGGATGAAGCCCTCAGGGGTGCTGGCGGGGGTGGCTTTCAGCTGTCTCAGTGCCCTGGAGCAGTACTCTGGCCAGATGTGGCTTTTCCTCGACAGGGGTGCGGTGCTGCAGCTGTGGGGTCGGGCAGGCCTCCAGGGCAGAACCACTGGGCTTCCCGCAGAGGGCGGTGAGGTGAGGGGGGCCGTGGGGTGTGCTTCCAAGTCCCTGTCTTCTTCCTCTGTCTCAGGCTGCGGGCCACGGAAGCATGTGGCATAGGAGAACTGACAGCTGCACTGGTCCATCCCTATCCTGGGAGCCACCATCTCATTCATGCCTGCAAAACCCAAAGATGTGGCCATCCTGAGACTGGCAGAGACTTCAGGATGGCTTTCTGGGGCAAAGCACAGAAAAGACTTCTCAGCAGAAAGGCAGATGCTAGAGCTGTCACTTTTGCCTTCTGAGAATAAGCAATGGTTTGAAGTTTCTAAGTGAGGATCCTCTTGTGGACATGGTAGTGATTCTGGCAGAGAAGGCTCAGGATTAAAACAGACCCACTCAGGGCTGTCCCTAGGGGCTATATCTTCCCCTGTCACATGGTTAGGTGCCTCTGCCTTGATCCCCTCTGGAGGGAGGGCTGATGAAATTGTCTGCTTCCCAAGAAAGCAACCAGGGTCTAAACCCAACTCTACGAATAGCTTTTGTTCTTGAGCCTGGCAGGCTTGCCCTGGGGGTTCTCTGCTCTGTCCTTGAGGGTCTCTAGGGGGACGTGGTGGGATCTGCTCAGTCCCTGTTAAAGGAGCATCCAAAGAAAGGGAGGTTACTATTTTACCAGCTGGAGAACTAATATCAAGAGTCTGTGAAACATTATTTGACACATCACCCAGGGAGTCACCTGAATCCTTCCTAGATTCCTCCTGAAATATGTTGGTGCCATTTTTGTTTGTAACTTCTCTGTCTCTTTGCAGAGATAGTTGTCCTTGTTGCTCTTCCTTTGTAGGGATAGAAGCTATCTTCTCTCCTGGATTTATTCCACATTCATCACTTCTAGGCTCATCTCTAGGAGACAACAAAGGCTCTGTGTATTTGGGGGCAGTTTCTTGTATATGATTTGTACAAAAAGATTCCAATCCCATTTCCAACTGGACATGGGGCTCCAACTGGAGCTCTAGTGTGTCTCCTTGAGAGACATTATTTAGCCCTGGGTTGCTAGCCAGGCAGGCTCTGTCTGGGTTAGGGTCACCACTGGAGAGGGAGAAGGAGCTGTCCCCATGCTCTATGGTCGGTTCTTTGGGGGCAATCCCATCCAGGTCTTGAGATAGAGATAAGATTTGGGAAGGCCTTGCCTGAGCAGTATCTGGGCCAGATGAACCTGGGTTAGAACAGTGAGGAGTGCTTGCTGAGGAGCTGGCAACAGGGACAGCATCAGAATTCTCTTTATTGTTGGGGTCAATCCGGAAGCGAATGGCAGAAATAGAAGACACTCGAGAGTCGATGACTGATTTGGTTTCCATGGTCTCGGGCTCCATCTCCATGACCCTGGAGGCTGGGTTTGTGCTCTTGGTCTCCCTTAGAGGAGCTAGCAGCCCCAAGGCCTTGGTCTCCAGAAGGCCAGGCTCACCCTGCATGTCCTGAAGAGAGGACACAGTTGGGGAGGGTGCACCAAGGGCCAGGTAGGGCTCCCTGTCATAGTAGCACACGTCGTCTACACTCTCCAGGGAGGCTGATGGCACCAGGGGAAATGAGACCTGAGAGGTGTAGTCGGTCTGCAGGAAAGACCTTCTTTTCCTCAGGGTCTTGGCATATTTCTTCACCCCTCCCCTCCTGCTTGGCTGTCTTCCATCTGGCCCACAAGGCAGGCTGTTCTCAGGGCTAGAAGTGCTGGCCTTATTCTGCAAGCTTGTGGCACTGGGTTCTGCAGCAGAAACATCTCTGGGCCCTGGGAGTCAGGAAAGAAAAAATACATTAAAAAGCAGAAAAAAAAAAAAGAGGTTAATAGAGCTTAGGCTCAGGCCTTGGGCTTGCCTGGGTTTAAATTCTGGCTAGGCTGTGTAACCTTGAGCAAGTTCAATCCTGATCTCCTCAACTTCCTCATCTGAAAGATGGGGATAATAATTGTGACAGATTTTTTTTTATTTTTTTGAGACAGAGTCTCGTTCTGTCACCCAGGCTGGAGTACAGTGGCGTGATCTCGGCTCACTGCAACCTCTGCCTCCCAGGTTCAAGCAATTCTCCTGCCTCATCGCCCCAGAGTAGCTGAGATTACAGGCATCTGCCACCATGCCTGGCTAATTTTTGTATTTTTAGTAGAGATGGGGTTTCACCATATTGGTCAGGGTGGTCTCGAACTCCTGACCTCAAATGATCTGCCTACATAGGCCTGGGATTTCAGGCATAAGCCACTGCGCATGGCCGACTTTTTTTTTTTTTTTTTTTTTTAGACAGGGTCTCACTCTGTCCCCCAGGCTATAGTGCAGTGGTGCGATCACGGCTCACAGCAGCCTTGACCTCCTGAGTTCAAGCAATCCTCCCACCTCAGCCTCCCAAGGTGCTTGGATTATAGGACTGAGCCACCACACCCAGCTGTGATAGACATTATTAAATTTTTGGATGCCTAAGATCTATTTAATTGTCTTTTGGTCACAGCACCTCAACTTCTGTTTAGGGAATGACATTTCCCCAATGGTTAGAGTCTGCTGGAACTGTTCATGAAGATGCTCTGTCCACGCCAACCAATCCGCTACAAATTCCCCAGAATTCCAAACTCAAAGACATTAAAAAAAAAAAAAAAAAAAAAAGCAGAGCCATTCTTTCCAGCCACAATAGCTTGATAATACAGGTAGGGAATCCTCTGACTAGACTCAGCCTGGTTGCTGTCTATTTCTGAACCCAGGTCTTCAGTCTTGCCAGCAATTCTATAAACAATCTTACTTCTTAACACTTTTTCTTTGTGCTGATGTTAACCCAAGTCTTTTAGTGCCAGTGGTGCCCATCAGTGCTGCCGTGCAGGTTAAATGAATTAGTGCATTTTTATAAAGCACCCAGCACAAGGCCTCTGCCTCATTAGGTATTCACTAAAAGGAAGCTGCTCTTACTATTGCCATTTCATGTCTGAATGTAAAGGGGCCACGATTCTGTCACAGGCATCGAGTTTTGTGCATCCCAGGATGGATCTTTCTGGGAGGAGAGGCACTATTGTGAAGGACCCTTGGGAATCAGCCAGAAGGAATTAGGATCAGAGCCTAG
The DNA here is from genome assembly GCF_009828535.3 of Hylobates moloch. NCBI lineage: Eukaryota > Metazoa > Chordata > Mammalia > Primates > Hylobatidae > Hylobates > Hylobates moloch. Next base: position 34,253,505 of record NW_026652285.1, on the reverse strand, counting down.
CACTTGAGAATCAGAGAGCTTGTGTAGTCAGACCAGTCATTTCTAACCTGGCTGTGTGCTATTAGAAACCTTATCAAGTCCTAGGCTGCTCCCCAGAATCTCTGAGGAGTCAGAATCTCTGAGGCTAGGGCCTAGGAATCTATAAGGTTTTTTTTTTTTTTGAGACAGAGTCTTGCTCTGTTGGCCAAGCTAGAGTTCAGTGGTGCAATCTCTGCTCACTGCAGCCTCTGCCTCCCAGGTTCCAGTGATTCTCCTACCTCAGCCTCCTGGGTAGCTGGGATTA